>NC_058409.1:91436877-91651852 GCF_002201575.2 Neomonachus schauinslandi | reverse complement strand
TTTATTTATTTATTTATTTATTTATTTATTTATTTATTTATTTATTTTAGAGATAAAGAGAGATAGAGAGAGCATGCACAGGGGCGGGGGGGGGGCCATGGGGGAGGGAGTCTTATGCAGACTCTGCTGAACATGGAGCCCAGTGCGGGGCTCAATCTCACGATCCTGAGATCAAGACCTGAGCTGAAACAAAGAGTTTGAGGCTTACCCCACTGAGCCACCCAGGTACCTCTGACCAGCATTTTTAAAGGACCGAACTTGAATCCACAGTATTATCCAGTTTTACATTTTGTTGTTGTTGTTGTTGTTCTAAGCCCCATTGTCACCATCAGAAACCCAGAAAAGCCTTCGGAGGGTCCGTGAGCCCCCACCAGACACCTGCCTCATCAGCTTGCCCCTCGCAGGTCCCCTGCATCCTCCACACAGGGCGTTGCCAACACAAAGCAGGCACACCTCCGTGTCCTTCCTGCAGCCTGAAATGGAAAAGGAAAGCTGGCTTTTTTGTTTTTTTTAACTCATCTTCCGTTTTGGACCAATTAAAAGAAAAACATTTTAATAAGCCCTGTAGAAAAGGGAACTGAAGTTGTTCCCCAGGCTGAGCGGTGAACCCAGAGGTCAGGGCAGGATTAATAAGGATGCTATAAATGCAGACAGTGGCCCATATCTCTATGGGCAAAGTGCTCTGGTTTAGGAGAAGGGAGAAAATTAAATTATAATGGGAAAATATACATTATTTGGATCAAGATGAAAAGGAGGAACTCAGTGGCGTGTAAATGAATCTGAGTGAGTCTGTCAGAAGGATATCGAGGCTGGCTCAGCACAGGGGCCCAAGGAAGCCTAGCAGAGCCATGAAATAGGGCCCCACGGAGAGGCGTGTTCACTGCCAAGTTAGGCCTTCTCCCTGTTCCCAGTGCCCCATCAGCGGGCTTGTGCTCTGTTTTTCTGGGGTGACAGGCAAATACACATGGTCACCCACCCAATGAGCACTGATGAAGCATCTTCCCTGCCCCAGACCTCGATGGGCACTGGCCATTCAGAAGGGGACAGAGCCGGCTCTGGACTACCCTCAGGGAGCACGCAGACACATGATGTGGCCGGCCAGAAGATGATGTTAATTTTCCGTGGCTTTCCACGCACAGTGCCGGAGCCCCTTGGCAGGATTTTCTCACTTTTTCTCACAGCATATGGCCCTCTATCCCTGCCAGAAGGCGAAGATGATTATGATGCCTACTTTACAGATGAGGAAGCTGAGACTCTAAGAGCTAAGGGAACAGCCACACAGCCAATATGTGCAGAGCCGGGGCTAGAACCCAGGGGTTTATGCCTTTGAAGACCAAGTTTTCATCCACCTTGCAGACAGCTGTTGTGATGGAAGACAGCAGAGAAGTGTGTGTGTGTGTGTGTGTGTGTACACATGTGCATTCGTGCGTGTGTGTAGGGCATCGCTATGCAGCAACCTGAGATGAGCATTCCTGGAAGGCTTCCTGGAGGAGGTGATGTCTAGTCAAGTCTTAAAGGAAAGGTCTTGAGTGGCCAGGCTAAAGAATTTGGATCTTATCAAGTGTTTTTTTGAGCAGAGGTGAAGCATAACCAAATCCTCAACAAACAATATTTAATAAGCAAGTACAATGTGCCAGATAATCTATTAGGCACAGAGAACATTACAAAGATCTAAAACAAGATGTAGCCCCTGTTCTCTCCCGGCTCCATTCTAGGTGGAGCGATAAACACAGAACTATCAAAAAATGATTAGTGACAGTGTCAATAAACTCATGCCAAGTGCCACACGAAAGGCAGAGCCCAGGTGCTATATTTAGGTGGGAGGAGGAAGCTGACTGGGCTCTGGGGTGGTCAAGGGGATTCCCAGGGTAGATGGGATCCTAGTAGGGTGGAGGAATTCAGAGAGAGAAATGGGAAAAGCACCAGAACTGGGCCTTAATCATATCCATTTGGGAGTCCCGAGTGCTCAGCGGAAAGCCTGCCTCTTGCAGGTGATGATATGTGCTTGCTGAATGAATAAATGTTGGGTCATGACAATAAAAGACAAACAGCTGAGAGGTAAGTTGTGACTGAGGGACTGTGGGGTGTGGGGATGGCTGGCCTCGGAGCCTCTCACGGCCCACCCACCGAGTGCCATTCAATTGACTGTGACCCCCCCCAGCCAGATCGGCTTCCTTCAGTTTCTGGCTTTCTGTTTCTCCAGGAGCAGGCACACACTAGGCCCTGTCTGTTGGACCAGTGAGTAGACTGTGCAAGAGAGCAGCAGGAGAAAAGGCGCGGCTGGGAGCCGATGGAGGAAGCCTTGAATGCCAGGCCACAAAGTTTAGCCCTTTCCCTTGGGCAAGCGGTGACCACTGAGATCTCTGAACATTCAAGTAGCAGGAGGTAAACAATTTGGGAGAAGATTAATGTAGGTCTGAAAGTAAAATGTACTAAGGTGGGGAAAGGAAAGAAGAAACATGCTATAAGAGAAGGCTTCAGGAAGTGGCTCCTCCCATTTAAAATGGGCAAACCCTTTGATCTAGAACTTTGGTTTCTGGACATCTGCCCAAGGAGGTCACTGAACACACGAGGGAAACAACAGTTTCTGGAGATCTTTGCAGTGCCTTCTGGGACAGAGAACTCTGCGACGTAGCTCCCTCCAGGGCCGGAATGCAGAGCGGGCCGGCTGCACCAGCATCTGCTCCCCGTTTTCCCTCTCCTGCCCCTCCCCTCAGGACCTGCACACCTGCTCTTCCCTCTGCCTGCAATGCTTCTCTTCCGTCCAGTGACATGACTCCTTCCCATCTCCGCCTAAATGCCTCCTTCCTAGTGACACCTTCCCTGACCACCCCCGTTAAAACCAAACACCTGCCCCCCGCGCCCCCTGCTCTACCTGTCTCCCAGCACCTGTTACCATCTGACCTAGTCCCTGTTGGACTTATATCCACCATCCCCTACCCACACGCCCACAGCATGAAACCGCACACAGGTAGAGGTGGTTGTCTGTTGTATGCTCAGTGCTGGGGCAGCGCCTGGCACCCGCGAAGTACCCAGTGAAGACTGGTTGAATAAGTGAATGAGTGAATGAATGAGTGAATGAGTGAATGAATGATGGGTGGGTGGATCTGTGCATATGTGGCTCACACGTGACATCAGCTTGAGCACCAGGGAGCAGGTCAGGGCAGTGCCTTGCTACTTGGGTCTTGGCAGGTAGAGGATGGCCCGAGTATCTCAGTGCCCTACCGACTGGGGTCAGAAGTACAATGGACACTTTCACATTAATTATGCCTGGCTTTGGCCATTTCCTGTCGTGATGAAGTCTTTCTAAACATAGCCACACTCAATTAAGATGTCACAGCACTTACACTACTGCTGTGTTGTACTGGAAAGGCCTTAAGTCAGAACTTAAGTCAGAACACTTGGACTCACATCCCAGATATTTACCCGTATCTCTCTTGGACAAGACCCTTCATTTCTCTGAGCCTCAGTGTCCTTGTCTGTGAGGCGGGAATAATAACAGTAGCTATGTCACGGGTGGTGTGAAGATCAAGGAAGGAACCGAGATGAGAGGTTTTTTAAAGATTTTATTTATTTATTTGTCAGAGGGTGAGAGAGAGAGAGCCCCGAGATGAGAGATTTTTATAAACTGAAAAGCACCACACAGATAACCCAATGTTACGTGACTCTCTTATGAATGAGGACAGATCTTACCACGTTTCATTTAAGAACGAGGGCATATTTGGCAGCAGTGAAAAGAAAGGGAGAATGGTGTGCGGGCACAGACGGAGGGGGGAACACCTTCTGAGTTCTCCCCATTCCAGAATCCCGGTGTAAGTGGTGAGTGGTGGTACTTGGAGCTCATTTTCTTTGTCGGCAGGGTCTGAGTGCAAGCAGAGATCTGAACTGTTTCAGAATTTCCTGGGGGAGTAAAACCTACTCAGTATTTGGTTGGCATTTATTTCGTTCTGTGATTGTGCCTGGAAAACGGTGAGGAAAGAGTCAGAAGGGAGATATGGCTCAGGGCCTGAGCTCCATTAAAGGGAGTAATTTATCTAAAGTGCAAGGACGGTGACAGGTCGCGCTTGGCAAGGGATGGGGAAGGGGCAGAGGAGTGGTCTGTGCAAGAGAGTGTCCAGCCCTACTTGCAGGCTTTAGGCCCCAGCACCATCCTGTGCAGGAGCCGGGAGCTGGCCTTGAATAGGGGGACGGGGTGATTCCGTATCATTCAGTGTCTCCTGGCAGCGTTGAACTCAGAACTCACGTCTGATCTGCCCTCAGCCCCAGGCCTCCCAGTTCTGCCTGGCCCAGCCCTATATAAAAGTAGTCTTCTGACTGAGGTTCTGTGTCATCACAGACTCTAGGCCCCCATTCGCCGGCCCAGCCCTCCCCTGGGACCTGCCGTCACAGCAAGTAGGAGCAAAAGCCATCAACCAACTCAGAACCAGTCATCTCTCTTTCCTGTGGGGAAATCAACACACCACAGCCATTTATGCCTCCTGACTGTTTCCCTAATCTTGTCTAACTGTGTCTGTGACCACTCCTGAGCTAACATTTAAAAAACAAAAGCAGCTGCACAAGTTGAGGATGGGGAAGAAATGACACGATGCAAAGCATAGTCAGCATAGAAGGCAAAAATATTTCATCTTCATGGGAACTTAGATTTACTGGCTCTGAGTGCCTGGGTGCTGCATTAGGAAGAGCTGGGTCCATAGCTCTGCATGTCCAGTCAAGCGTGCAGCAATCAATTAGCAATGTCTGCCTCGGGCAAGGGAGGGGGAGCTGACGCGGAAATGTCATATACAATTATCCCTTCTTATATCTAGCCACATCTATTTTGAGACATGTAATCAACTTAATGACAGCTTTTCTGGAAAAAGTCTATATTAAATATTAAATGTAGATGTTGATTATTGGATGGATCCAGGTTTCAAACTTATAAAATGTGTATGTGTGTGTGTGTGTGTGTGTGTGTGTGCGTGTGTGTGTGTGTGTATGTGTGAAGAAAATTATTTGCTATCCCTTCTCTATCAAAACCTGTGTTCTTCAACCAAAAATTTGATGAGAATTCTTTGGAGCATAAATAAATGTTTAGAATCTATCCAGACTCCCACTCTGGCTGCTTCCTGCTTCTGTGTGTAGCACGAAAAGAGGCAGGTGAAAGTGGGGAGGAACTTCTTCCACGTACTGGTAAGGTCTCGAATGACATAGTAGGCACTCAGCAGATATTCATGGAATGAGTTTTGAATGATGAACTCAGTTTCTGTGTATTTTTTAATGCTTCAGAAATGTTGTCACTTTCGCCGAATTTCAATAGAAAATGTTATCTCCTGTTAAATTGTTCTTTCTCTATGAGCAAACATGATGGGCCAGTTGGGATCACCCATGTGGGCATTGGTCCGTCGTTTTTCTGAGTGAGAGGAGGCGCTGGATGGAGGAAAGAGGGAGGGAGTCTCCTGCTATGTGTCCCCACTTCCGTGTTTGCTTGTTTGCTATCTGTCTCTCCCTCTCATTTCCCCTCATATGTTCCTCATCCTTGGGTACCCAATCCTAGATCTCTGGCCTCTCAAGCTCAGCTCTACTGATATTATCGTGGAGGACTGTCCAGTCCTCCCAGGTGGAGGACTACTACTATCACCCCCGCCCCCGGGAACACGGCTGCTTTCTTTCTGAGAGATTTCAGCATTCATGTCACCCCCCTCAGAGAGCCTTGTGACCACTTGGTCCAAACCAGCCTCAGAGCTCACCATCCCCTCACAGGGCTTCATTTCTCTGCAAAGCACATTCTCTCTGATCATTTCCAGGCACATGTTTGTTGGTTGGTTGTCTGCCTCTCTCTACTAGAATGTGGGTTCCATGAGGGGCCTTTTCTATCTTGACTATGTCTCTATCCCAGGGTTTAGAAGTGCCCAATACTTAGTAGGTTCTCAACAAATGTTGTTGAATGGATGAAGGCAAGGAGGAAGTGCTTGGGGAAGGCTCTCCGTGGAGGTGAAATCTCTAGGATATGAAGTTGCCAGCCATAGGAAGTTGGAGGAAAAGCATTCCTGGCAGTGGGAACAGCCTTTGCAAAGCCCATAGGCTGGGATGGGCTTGGCATGTGGAAGTTGCTGGCGGGCCGGGGTGCGGGTGACAGGAGGAGCAGGACCAAGAGCCAAAACGTAGCCTGATCAGTAGGCCTGTGAGGCCAAGCTGAGGAGTGCAGACTTTATTCTAAGAGTGACAGCAAGCCCTTTGGAGACCCCCTAGATGCCTCCAAAGTCTGCCCCTGGACTCCTGTCTCTTTCTTCTCTCTCCCTGTTCCCAGCCTCACAATGGGCAGGGTTGGAGAGGATCCCTAAATCTGGTTTGAACTCTTGAGGCTGAAGCAAGAGCTGACGTGACCCCTGAGCCACATCTCAGGGTTGGGGGAGAAGGTCCTTCCATCCAGGAGGCAAAGCTGCTGGGGCAGTTCCTCTCTCAGCAAAAGCTGGCCCCCCTGTGCACTGGTGTGGGCCTGCCCTTACGCTATGCAGGAAACCCCAGATCCAAGCCCAGGCAAGGGAGGCCTGGATTCTCTGCTTGCAGCTCCTCGCAAAAATCAGCTTGAAGAAGTGATAGGTAGGAAAGAACAGTGAAGAGGCTCATTGTGCCCAGTAAAGCCATCCTGGAGCCCTTGGGTTGTGCTAACTCCACCCTCCCAGCGCTGCTTTCCCCGTTGTGTGCTGCAACGCTGTGGCTGGCCTGGTATGGAAGGTCTATGAGAAAAAAGCTGCATTTCTGCATTTAATATGAAGACTTTAGTCTACTCAGTATCTCCCGCACCGGAAGACTTTGGATAATAAGAACAGCTCACTTTGTTTTGAATATTTACCATATTCTAGGCCCTATTCTAAGCATATCATGCATAATAACTCACTGAGTCCTCACAGCAAAACGGTGAGGTCCACACTATCAATTTCTCCATTTTACAGATGCGGAAACTGAGGCCCAGAGAGATTAATCAATTTCCCCAGATTCACTAAGGATTCTATATCAGGTTTGGTCAGGAAGTCCCCACTCTAAGCCTTAAATTACATTCTCTTTTTTAAACTAATGCCATTATATGGCACATTATCTTTTAAAATGAATATGCCTTTTACGTCAGCCATTATTCCATGCTTAGGAGTATGTAATATCCTGAGCCTAAGGAGGTATAAAGATTCAGTGGCAGAGATGCAGTATTGTTTAACATGTAGAACACAACCTGCATCTCCATTAAGAGGGGTTATTTAAATAAGTTGTGGTTCCTCCATATAAAAGGAGCTGTTCATAATGACATTATTCATATGTACCAACATGGAAAGACGTCTACACTACATATTTAATAGAAAAGTCCAGAAAAATTGCATTTATATAAACAGTGATTTGATTTGAACAATGGGATTGCTAATGATTTTTAATTTCTTCTTTTTGCTGGTCTATAGTCTCTAATTTTCCTACAATGAATATGTACTACATTCGTAATAAGAAAGAAACCCAATAAAATGTACTGGATAAAAGAATAAGCAGCTGGAAATCATTCTCTCCTGGGGAATTAACACCTTCTCTGACAATCAGGGCTACAGTTTCTTTGCTGGAACCTTCTGTTTATCTCCCAGGATCTGCTCTTGGCCAATAGGGAGACAAGGCAGGTGATCAGAGGAGGGGAGAACACGAGACCAGGGGGGCTCCCTCTCTGTGAGGTCACTTGGACAGAGAGCCACTTTCAAGGTATCTGACTCTACACAGCCTACCGTCTCCTGGGTGCTGGTGACCCCCCCACCGACCCCGCTCCACCGTGCAGGGAGAGGAGAGAGAGAGGTTGCCCAGCTCTCCCTGTGCTGTCTCTAAACCCCACTGACACCTTTGTCATTAGTCCTTTTGTAAATAAACTCTCCTCATATCACCACAATTTAGTATGGCATCTGTTTCTGGTTGAGACTCTGACTGATACACTTACCCTATTTGCTTTTCCTTCTTCCCCTCGGTCCCAATTCCCTAAAATAAAATGACTCTCCAGTTGACCTGTCCAAATTGACTTTCTCTCCTGATAGCTGGTCTTGCCCACCAGACATCTTCATTTGGACAACCAGAGAACCCGTAACACTCATGCCCATCACAGGACTTCAACATTAATTCCCAAACCGAATTCTCTCTTCTTTTCCCTTTCACTCCCCACCCGCTCCCAACCTCAAAGCATCTTTATCTGCCCCTCTTTAATTTGTCACATCCTTTCAGTGCCCAAAGACTGTGAAGTTGACCTCAGCAATGTCTTTCAAACAACCCCTTCACACCATTTTTCCAGTTCACTCCCTCATCCAGGTCTCCTCCGCACCTCCCTTCCTCAGTCTGTGTTATATGTGACTTCTGGCAAAGGGTCCTTGAAATATGGTTCTGGTCCTCTCTACTCATCCACTCAAAACCCAGGGCCAAGATGACCAAACCTAAATGCCTCAAACTTCCACCCAAAGGCCTTCGTACAAACTGAACTGCTGGGTCTTTATATCCCCAAGTCTTTGCTCATGCTGGGTCCTCTGCTGGATCACCACCCCACCACCTTCCAAGAGTTCCTCAAAGGCTGTTCAACAAAGCTTATCCCCACATGGTTTTCTTTCCCATAAGTAACCCATTCCAAAGTCCTAACCTAGTTATACTTCTTTCCAGGAAGTGATTCTTTTCCACTTGGTACTTGGGTGAGTATCTGGGTTAAGACTGTGCTGTCCTTGAGGCTGGTGACATTTTTTATCTCTGTATCCCATGAGCTCAGCCAAGGGTCTCAGTCTAAGTAGGCACAAAGGCTCTGTGGTTACTGAATGAATGGGTCTTCCTGCTATACAGTGTGAAGTCACTGAGTGAGGAAGGAGGGAGCTTACAGAGGGATGGACAGACTCAGCCTCCGGTACTGACCCCTGCAAAAACAAACCACAGCCAGGCCCTAGGAAGGTGCGGAGACACAGATCCCGGGGAAGGGAGTTGGGGGTGGCACATCGGATGAGATACGTGGGCCGTGACTCCATCAGCCACGGAGCCAGTGACCAGAGAGCTGGAGGAATAACATTCAGTGGAGGAAACAAGTAAATGCCCAAATCCCCTCTTCCTGCATGACCTCCGCCCAACAGAGATGCTACCATTGGAAGAAAGGAAACAGATAGAACTCTGGATTTGGATATAATTCTGAAATAACTGAATTTACCTGAAAATGACTAGGCTGAGTTTTATGCTGTAAGCAGAAGTAGGGCTCAAAGTTAGAATTGCGTGGAGTTACAGAGATCAGCATCTTTCATATCTGAGTTGTAAAATCTTTTGTATATAAAACTATGTGCTCACAATGTGCCAGGTGCTCAATATTCGTAATCTCATTTAACTAGGGAGACCGTATCATGTATTGCTTTAACTGGGACAGTTCTGGGACTGAAAGGGGTGCTGTTAATGTTGCCCTGGGATGCAGGTTTGAGTGAACCATAGCTTTTGGCTATCCTACAAGTAAGCCTCTCAACATTCATATGAACAGGTATCATATGTGGGCCCATTTACAGATGGGGAAAACAAGGCCTAAAGTGACTGAGCCCTGAGTCCAGAATAAATGAGGAGAGCCACAACTCAAGCCCAGCTGGTCATCTGCCAAAGCCCGCATGCTTCCATTTTGCACACGACCTCATGCTGCCTCTGCCCAGCTCTCCCCTCACCACCTTCCCCACCCACTCTGTTCTCTCTTCTCTGCCAACAAAAATATAATGAGGTCACACATGTCATTTTACATTTTCTAGTAGCCACATTAAAAAGCAAACAAAAACAGGTGAAATCAGTTTTAATATCATATTTTATTTAACCCAATATATTCAACATAGTGTCATTTGATGTAATCAATAGAAAACAGTTATCCATAAGATATTGTAATCCCTCCCCCCAGAGAGCATACCCCAATTCGGACTAGCCACCCTTCAAGGGCTCAAGAGCCCCATGTGGTGGTGGATACACTTCCGTGGGTGCCGCCCCCCATGACAGGCCTGCTGAGGTCTGGCCGCAGACACACTGCCATCTAGTGGACAGATGCTCCTCTCCTGAAAAACCATCTCCAACAAAACTAGCTGCATCCAATAAAATCGTCCTCAGGACTAGCTCCCCCAAAAGCACCGGGGGGGGGGGGGGTCATTTCGGAGTTGGTCCCCAGGGCAGATATGCAGTCATGGAGCAAATTCAAGTCAACATGCGGCAAATCAAAGCCGGGGTTCATTTTTGTTTCCTAGTTGCATAAGGATTTGGCAGAAAATGATACTGTTTTCCAGGATATGTTTAAAACGATCCTTCAAAAAGACAGTTCCTTTTTTTCACACTTAATTTCACTGTATGATTGTATAAAGGGCTTCTCCCCAGAAAATATACAATTTCTCTTTTAATCCATGGTAAAAGCCTGGTTTCTTCCAAGTTGTACCTTTCTCACTCAGATCAGGTGTAGTCACACAAGGATTTCAGTTCATCAGGGTTTTCCCTATGTGAATAATTGATTAAGAACCAATAATTGATGAGAGCTGATGTGATTCCAGACCTCTGAATTACCCCACAGTTGAGGGGGAGTCTTAAACATGGCTTTGTATGAATAAAATCACATCGCTACATCACTCCAGAGAGGAGTGCTTGGCAGCACGATGGCTCGGCCGGCAGAGGAAGAAGCAGGTGGGGCATTCGCGGACCTGGTCCTGACAATGCTGTCAGCACCTTGCAGTCCTCGGGATAGTGTTGGGTTTTGCACAGACACCCACATGACGTGCACCTTTAAGGAGATTAGAGTCTTCCCAGGGGAGCCATACAAAACCATCACAGCTACACGATAACAAGAAGAACAGCATCATGATAGTACGTGAGGACTGAAATTGTCCTTCAATTGCAACACTAAGCAGGATGTAAATTGGATATAAAGCAAGTATTTGAGGGGAATAAGAAGCGAACTTCGTTCTGGTTTCAGCCCTGACACTCCCTGGCTTTGTGACCATGTCTCAGTCACACAACCTCTCTGGTCCTCAGCTTTGTCATCTCACACTAAGCAATAGACAATCTGGGCCATTTACACTTATAGGGTGGGGAGCCAAGGAGAAAGGAAAGACATGTAGGAATTTCAGTGAGTGGCTGGGGAAGAGTTTCCCACCAGTGGGATGGCATGAGCCCAGGTGCAGGAAGTGAACGTGTGGCAGGAAGGAGGGATGCTCAGTTGGCTAACCTAGAGAAAAGTGATGAGCTGGGATGTCCTCATTCTCTATTCCAGGGATAGAGATTATCCTGCTCGGGGCAAGAAGCTGGCTTAAATTATTAACTTCAAGAATATAGACTTGAATAGGATCTTTGAACTAATCCAGAATAACAAATCTCAAAGACTATTTTACAGAACACTGGTACCTCATGATGGTTAAATGGGTCTTTAACAAAACAGACCTCTTTGCCACAGGACTTCTCAGAACCTCTAACATTCTCTGATTTCCCAGAGAGCAGACAGTACACAGCATTTCCCAGACTTATTTAATTAGGGAACTATTTTTTTTAAGGTACATCACTTGAGAAGTGATCCAGAGAACGAACTTTGAGAAACACTGCTCTGGTCCAACTCTGCCATTGCATAGACAGGGAAACTGAGGCCCAGAAAAGGCAGGAGGGGAGTCTAAGATTCACAAAGATAGTGGCAGAGCCAAGATTAGAATTTCATTTTTTTTTTTTACCCAGCAAATTCTTTTTTCTTTTTTTCTATTGGTATTATACACATACAAAAAACCTACAGAATTATACAAGATATCCATGTTGTCATCACCCGCTTAAGAAATAAAGCAGTGCCAATTCCATAAAAAAACACCTTGTATAACCATCCCCCGCCCCCAGTCTCTCTCCTAAATCTGGTGACATAATTCGTGGAAATCCTGGTGGAATTTCAAGTAAATCCCATCATCCTCAGAGGCTCCTCTTAGCATCTTCCATGGTCTGTAAGTCGTGATGGTCTTAGAATTAAAAACAAAAACAAAATATCCCACTTGGGCCAGAACAACAAAGATAAAAAAGCCCACCGAGAGAATCCTCAGATTACCTACGTAGAGCTTGCAGCGCATCCGAGAAATGTTATGAATCAGTGAACTTTCTCATTCTCAAATGGGCTCTTCATATGCTTTATTAATTCTGTTAGATGTGGGGGTACCTCTTGCTTCATTCCGTGTGAGACTTCCGTGGTATGAATTCCCTGCACCTCCCCACCCATCCTCAGGCCAGATGGGGAGCCGGGTGCTGTATAAATGTTTAATTGTGACACAGTAAAAATATTTGCTTTCAGTAGCTGGGAGCTACCAAATGGAGGTAGGGCTGTCTACTAGAGTTGCCAGACTTCATTCTAATGAGAACAGAAATAAAGGCTGATTAAATCAAATTCCCCATAGTGCAGAACCACTTAAATAAATGTTTCATATTGTTTGCATGATGCTTTTAAAATGTAACAGCTGCTTATGTAACCATTACGCTGGACATAAATCATTCATTGCTGCCGCCGCCACCGTCAGAGCAGAGCTTGGCTCCGTTTCTTCAGCTGCTGACATTTTCATTACTGGGGGACTTTCTAGACAGGCCATTTGGGCTCCCCCCTCCCCACCCACATGCTGGGTAGTGAAAGGATGTGGACTATATGGTGAGCACTAGGCGGACATTTCTGGAGGCCCTGTACTGCGTGTGGGCCATCGGGCTGGTTTCTCAAATTTCATCACAAGAAGGCATTATTGTTCCTATTTTATAGATGTGAACACTGAGGCCTATGGCAATGAAGTAACCTGCCCAAGGTCCCACAGTAAGTCATGGGGCCCGTATTTGAACCCAGGTCTGGCTGAGCCTTGGCACACCACGAGTCTGTCCGAGAGCAAAGGGCACATCACCCCACCCCCCAAACTCCACACACCTCATGCCTTTTGACAATGATGAGACCAACGGAGGCCAGAGCAGGACTCAAAGAACCAGGGACTCATTTGAGCTGGGGCTGGGAGGTGGGAGAGGAACAGAGATTCTGATCTGAACTCCATTTCCTAGGCCGGCACCCTAACCTAAGTTTCTGCCATCTCTCAGCGGTTCACCATGCCGGCCCCCTGCCGGCCCCCTGCCAGCCTCGGTGCCTTCATTCTTGCCCACTTCAATCCATCATTCACGCACTTGCCTCAGTCATTTTTTTAAAGTGTAAATCAGACCATGCCATTCTCCTGTTTAAAAGCCACCAGTGGCTTCCCACCACTCTCAGAATAAAGCCCAACCTCCCCCCATGGCCCTCAAGGCCCTGAGTGAAATGACATCTGCCAACATTGGCTTGCTCTTCCCTACCACTCTCCTCTGTCCAGACATCCTGGCTTCTTTCTGGTCCTCAGTTGCCTTTGCCTCTTGCCTGCCCCAGGACCTTTGCACATGCTCTAGATCTTCCCGTGGCAGACTCCGATCTGTCAATCAAACCTCAGTTCAAAGTCACCTCCCCAGCAAGGCCCTCACTGCACCCTCCATTGCAAGATGCTCTCCCCTAGACTCTCTCCAGTACGCAGCTCCGTGTCATTTACTTTGAAGCACTTATTCCTCTCTCAATTTCTTGACTTGCTTATTATATCCTGATTCACTAGAAAGTAGGCTACGTGAGAGATGTCTGAGCTATTCACCACTGTTTCCCCAGCCCTAGAGTAGTGTCTGAAACAAAGAAGGTGCCCCGTAAATATTAATTCAATAAATGAGTTAACGCCACATCCATTTCCCCTGCATCTAGACTGGGGTAACCCTAACCTGGGCCCCAGAAAGAGAGAATTTGAATCTGAAAGCCAGTCATCACCTGCTCTAATGACCTCCTGTACGTATCCCACCCTTGAAGGTGATATCAGTCACGGAGGAAGCAGAGAGTTGGTGAAGAAAATCCAGCAGACCCTCTGGGGTTCCCTGTATTCACAGGAAGGAGGGACAACCAGTGTCCCCATCTCTGCAAGTTTGAGTTTAAAGAGGAAATAGAACATGAGGCAGGTTGCGGGTACTGGCCAGGCTTTAGACACCCCATTCTGAGGGCCAAAGACTCAGCCACGGTCCCTGACTTGGCTCCAGCCCCACCCTCCCTCCTGCAAGTGCCCCTTGCTCGGCAGTGGAGGCCAGACCACTGTCCCCAGACCTCGTGGAGCCCAGACCCTGGACACCAAGCAGATAGGCTTGAGAGAGCTTTGGAAGGCAGAAGCCACCGTCCTGCCCCCATGGCAGCTCTCTGCGGGCAGGGCAGGGGCTAGAGACAGGTTCTCTGTGGCCCTGTCGCACCGTCTGTCCCAGAGCTGCCCGGGCACCGGAGGGGGAGCTCGTGAGGTGTTTGCGATTAGAAGGGCTTCACAGATACGCACGCACACACGCACGTGCTGTCTCATCATTGTCAGGCACATCACCCAAGGAGGCAGCTGTTAATAATAACCCATCTGTTAATAACCTGTTAATAACGCACACGTCCTGTTTAATTTCCCAGCTCAGTTTAGAAGCTTGCCCCTCTCTCGCCATGCCTCCTGCTGGAAGCTAACACTAGGGCCCAGGAAAGGGCGTGAGACTGGGAGCCAGGCATGCATACGGCGTGGCCACCCTCTTCTGGAGTCCGGCCAGGTGCAGGAGACCTACAAGCACTGTACTTAATCCTGCCCCGTGGGCATTCTTGTTGCCCCGGGTGTGAGAAAGGCGCAGAGAGAGGAAGTGACTTCCCCGGGCTCCCACAGCCAATAGGTGGCAAGACCTGGCCCCCACCAGCCCGGCCAAGCATGTGGGGTGGGGAAGGGAACTCCTGCCCAGGAGCCCTGAGCTCCCGGCCAGGGCAGGCCCGGATGTGGGCGCACCCCCCGCGCCAGCGCTGCACCTCACCAGCCTGCCGCCAGCCCCATGCCAAGGCGTCTGCCACCTTCATCTTCCTCCTGACAGTGGGCTCCCCCACCCTCCCCACCCCGCCGCTTCCAACCAAGGACAGTATGCTGCCAGGCTGCCAAGACCCAGAGACATCTCTTCTGCTCACACTCTCTGTAGCATCTGGGTCTGATCTCCAACCCCAGGCTCAGCAAGCTGCCCAGAGCCTCCCACACGAGGCCCAGGGGTTGACTTCAAATTGAGCATTCGCAATGTACGATAGAAAGAAAACAGTTTGTGAGACTTACAAACACAGTTCCCTATGTCCAGAATGCCCTCTTCCCTCTTCTACTTGGAGAACTCCTACTCATGCTGCAAAGCCATGCTCAAGTGGCCCCTTCCCTCCGGTTTCCTCCCTTGTGGATGCATCCGAGAGAGAACCTCTCTTTTCCTTAGTGAAGAAGTTGAGGAAAATCTAAATTGCTCCACATAAGGAAAAAGGCTGAGAAGGACGTTGAGAGCTGGGAAGAGGCCGGCAAGCACCTGAACTTGAGAGAGAGGGCAGAAAGGGTGAAGGCGTTTTCCCAAAATGCAAAATGTAGGGTGCAATGCCCTCCTCCATCTCCCCACAACAACTTAAGTAAAAGTCTACACGGCTTACCAGTGTTCTCAGAGCTGGATCTGTGTTTAATTGCATCTTGTTTTTTGTGAAAACAATATTCCTGACTGACTGAATATAGCAGCAGGAAACATAGCATCTGACTTTAAAATGGCTTACTCCCTGATAGGTATCGTCTTCCCGAGCAAAGGCTCAGGGTGTCGGCAACTTTAGGTCCGTTGCCTCAGCAGCTCCATCCCACCCTCTGCTGTCCTGTCACAGTCACAGGCTGGTCAGTGCGCTGCGGGCGTCACAGCCTCGTACGACCCACTCCACCCAATGTCAGACGGACAGAAAAGTGTGTGTCTCCTTCACTTCCGGCCTTCATGTGGGGACGAAAATAAAATAGTCCTCTTCTCAATGCCTCCTTGATCCGGCTTCGATTCTATGCCCCTGCGCACCTGCTGGGAGTGTGGCCAAGGATCTGGGGTGTGCCGGCCCTGTCCTGAGAGTCAGACTCTGCCTTCAAGGGCACAGGCGCAGCTGCAGAGTGAGAGAGCGGCAGCGGGGCAGCCCCGCGGCAAGGCAGGGCTTGGGGGAGCGAGCATGGAGGGGCTCTCTCCACCGCGCCGCAGCTGCAGAGGTCCTTCTCACATCCATCAGTTATGGGAGTCTCGGGAAGAGAAGGAACTGAAGGAGGCCTCCCCTCTGCTTGGATCCCTCCACTGATGGGGAACTTGCTACTTCTGGACACCACCCTTTCATCTCGTGGCAGCTAGGCAGTTGCTTCCATGAACCCAAGGCGATTTTCCGGTAACTTTCCATTGCCCTGGTCCCACCACATGCGTCTTCCTTCAGCAGCCTGTCCCCACAGCTGGCACCGACGGGACATTTTAGACCACAGAGCTGGACTGGATAAATCATTCTCCTTGCTAAAAGCCTTCAGTGAGTCCCCAGTGTCTAGGGAATAAAATCCAGCTTCATGGCATGGCGTGAGCCTTGTCACAGTCCCACTCCAGCCTGGCCTCTCTTCTTTATGATCATCCCTCTAACACGTATATTCTTATACCACAGGTAAAAGCACACTGAAGCTCTTGTCACTCCCCCCAGCACCTTCATGCTTTTGTTCAAGATGTTCTATTTGCCCAGCATTTCCTTCTACCTTCTCCGGTTGGCAAACTCCTACACACCCTTCAAAGCCCAGTTCATTTGTACCCTCCCTGCCAGGGCAACTATTCTACCTGAAGGAGGTTACATTGTTACTTCCTTGGCTCTATCAATACCCTGTATGGCTAATGCAGCACTTAGCATTGTTTGGTGCTTGGTGACTTTCCTAAATACTCATCTCTACCCGAGGACTGGAAGGTCCTATCAGGCACCTTTGCAGCCCTGTGCCTAAAGAAAGAACTCAGCAGATGCTTGCCTAAAGCAAAGGCTCACCTTGGGAGCCCTGGTCCCCTGTCAGGAAGCATCAGAAGACAGAACTGCAAGAGAACTGTCATGGGGATTCTGTGAGGTGATGTGCAGTTTCCTGGCCCCTAAGAAGTGACCCAGAAATGGTGGCTGGGACTATGACTGTTGTCACTGCTGGTGTCATTACTGGCTCTCGGCTCTTTCTTTAACTAACATCCTCACTAGTTCCAAAATGAAGGGGGCCAAACTGCCTCCCCGATCCCAGAATTTGCTCCCTGGTCTGTCTTCTTCGTGCAGCTGGACACATCCAAGCCGGCTCCCGTCCCTCCCCCACCCCCCGTCCCTCCCCATCCTTCCCCTCCTGCAGGGCAGATTCTCCCATCTCCCTCCATCAATAGATGCTGGCAAAGCAGGTTCAGCCTCTTGCCTCTGAGTTAGAGAAACAGATTCTAATTAAGGGACCTGCCGAAAGTGGCCTCAATTTACAGACAATTGGGTTGTGAATTGAAGTGAGCATTAAAGTTTACAGGCTTGACAGAAACCAGCCGGCCTCACTGCTCATCTTCCCAGGCTGAGCCACTGCCCGTCATTGACTTGACAACTGTTCATCAGGGGACCAAGGAGCATTCGGCAGTGGAAGAAATGTCCAGCCATTTGTTTGTTGTTTGTTCTTGAAACCCAGTATCAGACCCGGGGCAGGTGTGGCATCTCCTCTCTCATGATTCACTCTCCCCCTTCTCTAGCTTCACACAAGACTTTAGGTGGTGCGGGAAAAAAAACAAAACAAAAGCAAAAACAGGGAAAGGGCTCCAGTCCGTAAACTGAGATCCCCACGGTCCTGCAAGTCCAAGGTTCTGCTACTTGGGGTCAGTGGGGCACCAAGTCTCTGCTGAAACTGGGCATTCCAGACCTGGTACACAGGGAGCCAGGCACTCCCACTGGATTCCTCAGGGTTCTCCAGGACAGACAAAGAACCAATAGGATGTATATAGATATACATCAGAGGACATTTATTATAGGAGTTGGCTTATGTGCTTGTGAAGTTCAAGAGGTCCTACAGTCTGCCATCTGCAGGCTGGACAACCAGAAAACTCAGTCTGACCCCGAAGATCTGAGAATTGGGGGCCAACAGTGCTAGTCCCAGTCAGAGTCTGACGGCGCAAGGACCAGGGGCACCCAATGTGATGTCCGAGGAGGCCGGGAGAAGAGGACATTCCAGCTCAAGCAGAGAGAGGAAATCCACCCGTCCTCCGCCTTTTGTTCAATTGAGGACATCAAGGGATTGGATGATACCCACTCACACTGACAAAGTACTCAGTCTAAACTCTTCTGGGAACACCCTCACACACACACATCCAGAAATGATGTTTTATCAGCTATCTAGGCATCCCTTAGCCCCGGCAAGCTGGCATGTGGAATGAACCATCGCATCCAACAAGGCTCTACCACCTCCCCACGTGCTCAACTTCTTTCTGGACTTAAGGAGACGAGTCTCTTTTTTCCCTCTTTTCCCCCAAGCTTTCTCTTGCTCCTGTCCCTGCTTGGCTCCAGGACATCCCACCCTGTCTCCTCAAAAGCTTAGAGCTGCTCAAGGGCAGATTCCATCTTACAGCTGAGTTTGGGTTAGCCTCAACAGTGTTATGTCTTCTTTTTTTTTTTTCCCCAAATTGAGCCATTTTCTAAAACCTGAAGTTTCCATATAAAAATGCAGGCTGCTGTTTTCACTTTAAAAGTAGGGCAATCTGGCAGGTCTGGGCTTGTGCAGAAACAATTAGATGATGCTCAAGAGCAGAGTTTTTCCATAAGGCCTGAGATTCCAGCAGCTAAAGGACCACTCCTCCCACCATCCCCCCTCCCCCAAATAAAACCCTCCCTGAACTCATTTATATCAACTCCTGTCCCTATAGATATTTATCTTAGGTTTTAACTAGCAATAGGGGGACCGGCTTTATTTAAACAGAACTGCTTAAATAAGATAGTACGTGTAAAGCATTTGGGACGGAGCCTGGCACCTAACTGGGCCTTAGTTAAATATTTGTTGAGTGAATAATCTGATTATCAAAAAGACAGATAAGCTGGGCACACAAAATAATAATACTAGCTCAGAGCTGGCACTTGGGGGCTCAGGATTCCACAGTGTAGGGTCTATGATATGAGGCCCCCCATCGGGGAAGTCCAGATGACCTGAGGATCGCCTCAATGCCTAAATCCAGAGGGACTAACGCCAGGCCCATGCTTGATGCTGCCAGGTGTTTATTTTAGGAAATTAGAAGACAGCGATGCGTTCCCCCAAGGGCCCTGGGGTGACAAGGACTGAGTCGCCATTCCCGGGAACCACCTAGAAGACCCCCAAGCTCTTTACCTGTAGTTTGTTATTAGATCCCCACAGGAACCCTGTGAGGTAGGAACTTATTTCCCCATTTTACAGATGAGAAAATTGTCTACTGAAAGAGACAGATGTTGAAACGGCCACAAAAATAAATATAAATAAGATAAATTCTCTCTGAGGGAAAGGAATATACAACAGTATGAAACAAAGAAAATGGGCCTGGTCTAGGTGGTCAGGGAACATTTCTTGAAAGAGGTGACACCTGAGCCGAGCTCTGATGCTGAGTAAGTGTTAAATGGGATAAGAGCAGGCAGGAGGGGATATCCTCGGTGGTTCTCAATCCCGGATGCACAACATGAACCACTTGGGGAGCCATGATCCTGGATGTACTGTGCCAGTCCAGTTAAATCAGTAGGACCCGGCTACCGGTGTTTTTAAAAGCTTCATGGATGAACCATGGAAATGGAGCAAAAAGTAAGTCCAAAGCTAATGCACTCACAGACAATAGCCATTCACAGTGATCCGGCTAAACAGAGTAGATGTTCACTAACTGTAAGCAGGTGGGATTTTCGACATCTCCATCATCATTACTACCCCTGCCTCCTCCAAATGGCCTGCTGGCTTAAGTCCAATGCCAAAGGAAGGAGGGAAACCTGCCTCTGTTGAGGGCTTACTGAGTGTCACATTATTTATTCCATTTAACATTTAAGAAAAGCCTCAGAGAAAGGAATGTTATTATTATTTTACAGATAAGGACACTGAGGCTCAGAGCAGGGAATTTACCAGAGTCTCGCAGCTCTCCAGGGGCAGCACTGGGATCCTCCCCCGGCCCACCTGGCTGAGAGATTGCGTTCCTTCCCCTGACTTCTGCATCTCCATCCATCAGAGCTGTCTCCTTCTCACCTCAGCACCGTTTCCTGGCCTGAATGCCTCAGCTTGGGCTGCATTGCTTGGCTGGCCCCAGAGAGGGTTCTATGGATTATGCCCATCTTGAGCTGGGCAGTGCCATGGTCAAAGAACAAGGACTGAGGAACCAAATCCTCGGTCCAGATCCTGGAGTCAAGTCCTGTTCTCCTGCTCACTGGCTGTGGCATCTCAAACTATTGGTGAGATGTCACTGAGTCTCAGTTTTTGTCTCTTCTACAACATGGGGATCCCGTTAGTACCTCCCTCCTCAGTTTGTTGTGAGAAATTCGTATGTATATATTTATTATGTATTCATTATATTGAGAAAATATAGTCAGTGTTCAGTTAATGTCAGGCACTGTTAACGTTATTCCAGGAGCTGGAGTTCTGAGAGGAAACCTGGGGCTCTTACTTTCCAAACCCCCAAATCGGGGGGCATCCTAGATAGGGTCAAGCCCTCCCTGGAAACCAGGATGGGCAGTCTGGGGAGGACGCAGGAATTCTGGCTCAGGGGATGTGCACCATGGAAGCTGCTACCTTTGCCGGCCCCAGGGACGTGGGTTGACAGGGAGGGAGAAGTGACTGTCACACCTCCTCCAAGAACAGAATAGAAGGGAGTGCGTGGCTCCAGCCAGCTGCCGGCACATGGCCTTGGATGCTGCTGATGTGAGACTGCCTGAGCTGGAATGGAAGTGGCCAGAGTCTGGTGTCAGACAATCCCACTTGGTGACCTAGCTTGAGCCACAAACAGCCCCAACAGCAGGCCCAGGCCCCTGTGAGCAGTAGCACCCAGGACCAGCAGAGGGCGGCACAGACCACAGCCACAGAGCCCAGCTCTTTCCTAGCAAGGTTTCACTACTGAGTCTGGCCTCTTGGATTCCGTGTCTCCCTCCTTCCTGTTCCCTGAAGGCTAGGGGGCCTCTCTTGTCTGATCTCCCCCAAGTCCAAGGTCTTCTGGATTCTCTTAGCCTGCGTAGAAGTTTTGCTGCAAAGAGGGAGTAAGCCCTTAAATGCTTGCTCCAGAGCAGAGCGTCCCAGCATCTGTCAGTCCAGACAGCTCACCCTTCAGAGCTTCAGCTTCCTCATCTGTAAAGTGAGGTTGGAAGGGGTCATTTTGTTAAGCTATCTTTTTTGTAAGCTCACTCTGTGCCAAGCACTGAGCTATGTCCTTGACTTTCTCTCCCAGGAGGAAGAGGTACAAGATGGTGCCGAAGGCACAGACTCCAAAACAGGACAGGACTGTGGTTAATCCTGACCCATGATGTGATTCTGGACCAGCCACTTCACCTCTGTGATGTCACAGATAAAACCCCTACCCTGTGGGGTGACAGGTGGATTAAATGAGAAACCACATGTACGGTGCCCTGCACAGTGCCTAGGGAGCACCACTCCTGCTCTTTAGGGTATGCCCTGGGAGACCACCCAGAGGATGCTCCTTCAAGGGCCAGTACCCATCTCTTCCCCTTCCTCCCATCACCTGCCTGGTTCACCTCCACGGAGCCTACGACCACCCGAGCGCCCCCAGTGCCCTCCGGCTCCTGCAGGGCTGCTGCCGGGATCTCAATCAGACCAACACCCCTGCACCCCTTCCCTGGCCAAGACCTTGGCCTCATCTCAAGTTTATGTAGATTGCAAATGGAGCTTCCAGCTACACTACAGGATTCTGGAATGAGGAAGGGGTGGGGGGTGGGCATCCACATTTTTACAGGCTGCCCAGGTGATTTTGAGACCCAGAGGGTTAAAAAAAACCACTGCTCCAGGCAACCAGGCTAGGGAAGGAGTATTCCAAAACAATTAATTAAGGCAAGCAAAAGAGACAACAGAAGCATTATGCAAATATGCAGCTATTCAAGGCTATTCATTTCCAGGAGAGAATGTGGATCCAGGTAAAGATTGCCTGAAATACAGGCTGAGTCAGGTTGCTCCCCATAGGGCCAAGGCCTGCTCTGCCTGATGAACAGAACGTTCTCAGCAACCACATCAGAGGGTGACAGGCTCTCTGCGGGGCGACAGGGATCAGCTGCTAGGCCAGAGGCCAGAACCAGGAAGGCCCACCTGTTCCTGCTCTGCGGTTCTCAATTTGAGGACACACCAGAATTCCCCTGGGGCTCAGTGAAACCCACATGGCTGGGCCCACCCCCAGCTTCTGACTGAGGAGGTCTGGGCTGGGGCCTGAAAATGTGCATTTCTGATAAGTTCCCAGGGGCGTGTCCGTGTTTAGCTCAGACTCCTGGTTGGGAACCAGCTTCTGAACCACAGAGGACAAGACTAGACTGGAAACAGCAAGTGTGGCCCAGCTCCTTGGGATCCACAAAACCTGTCCTGGCCTCACAGCAACCCCGCTAGGCTGCTTACAAAGTGCCCCTATGTGCTCTCAGTAGGCCAGCCACTGTCCTCGAAACAAACCTACAAACCCACACTTGCCCATCTCAGAGAGATGAAGCAACTGCCCGAGGAAGCAAGCCATGATTCAAACCCGGGCATCTGGGCCGGGAAGGAGGCTTGGAACCCAGCACAGGGCGAGGGTATCAGCAAGTGCACAGAGGAGACACTGAGTAACAAGCAGACCTGGAGCCTCCCCTTCAAAGCTGGGCTCCGTCCCCTGGTCCTCAGCAGCCCCTGGGATGGAAGAGGGCATGGCAGGGAGGCAGTCCTCTCGCCACTGCCCCATGCTCTCTTTCTCTCACCTCCTCACACTTCTAAGTGGAACTATGTAAAGATCTAAAAACATTCAGGCTGTTTCTTAACTCTGAGCCTTGGCCGTCTTCAGAGGCACACCGCGGTGGATTCCCTGGTCCCTCAGCCCTGTACTGTCAGCTCCTGGACCATTGAAAGAAGCCCCTTCCCGGAGTTTGCTCTGAGGCGGATGTCCTGGCTTCACATCATTATGTCACTCCTGGCCTTGGTCCCTCCATGAAGCCTCTGCTCTCCTTGGCACCGGCCTCAGTGTTTCTAGAAATGCGGGCATATCGGCTCAACCAACAGGTCCCCAGTAGGCTCACGGGACACCCAAGAAGAGTGTGACTCCTCGGGCTTTTCTGGGTGTGGCTCAGGCCCTTCGGCTCCCCCCAGCCCCACCCTGGCCAGCTTCTCCCTGCCATCCTAACCCCTTACCTCCTCCCTCGGCTGGCCCTGAGCTTTGCCTTCCAGCCCCTTTGGTCATAGGAGCCAAGAGTCCTGTGTTCAAATTCTAGGTCTGCCTTTCAGCATCAGACCAAGGTCCTTCTGCCATTCTGGGTGGGTATTAGTCCCATCGAGCGTGTTAACTGTCACACCCTTCCAAAATCTGTCCCCAGGTGACTGCAGTCGTCTTTTCAATTGCCCAGAGACCAAAGTGCCTGGGAGTTTGTCTCAGGCTCCTTCATCCCCTCCCTATGCCCTTAGCCCATGTTGGGAGTAGGACAGCCCTGCTCCCTGGCCCAGAGGCAGGACTAACCCTGAGTGCAAGCAGCCTTCGTGAGGTCCAACATGATCACACTGGAGATCACAGCCTCACGTGGCCTCTGGCCTTCCTCTTCCGTTTCTTCTTCCCCACCCCTGCTGGTCGCTCCTGGAAGCAATTCCTTGATCCATCTCGCCCACACAACTTCTGTTCTCCAGGTCTGCTTCTGGAAGCCTGACCTAGGACAAAGGCAGAGTCTTGGCGGAATTTGCCTCCAGCCTGCCGCATGAGGATGGATGGGGGAGCAAGCCTTGAAGCAATGAGGAGGGACTTGCGGTCATCTGTCACACTCGGCCTCCTCCCGCTGCCGCCCCAGTCACTGCCATCTGTACCTCTCAGCCCCCTTCTGTCACCTGTGTCCATCCCTGCCTCTGTCCCTTGGAGGAACCTCCTGGACCACAGATGCTCCCTGTCCCTGCACTCGGGTGGGCAGGAGGGGGTCCGTGTAATTTAGCAGCTCCTCTACAGGCCCAGGAACCAACCAGAAGCCTTTAGCCCCCACCTGCCCCTTCCTCTGCTCCCGGCCACCACGTTGCCAGATGCAAATAAGAAGAAAATTTTCATCCCACAAATTGCAGCACTTTCAAAGCTCATCAGGCTAACTGGCAGGCAGGCACAGGTGAGGAATACACACGCGGGCTCGGCCGGCTGCCAGGGCCCCGGGCTGCCTTCCAGGAAGTCCCACCACCACCTGCCGCGGCAGCTCGTTCCTCAAATGTGTCAGGAGAGCCGAGCACGGTGGGAGGGAGGGGTGTGAGCTTGGCATCTGTCTCCCTGTTGCTTTCCACTGCGTCTCAGTAAGAAGACTGGATGCTTGCTCGGGGAAGGAGAGGGTGGGTGGGTTCCTGCACTTTGCAGGGCCCTGCTGAGTTAGCCTTGGGCAAGAAGGTTTAGCCTGGGGAAGCTTCCATTCCACCCTGGTATTTCTAGGCTGAGACAGCAGGTCAGGGCCTGGTGAGCCCTTAAGACTGGTGGAGCTATTCTCCTTCCCAGGCCTGGCAGCCCCCACCCCAGTTCAGTCATGGGATGGCATGTGTGTGGCCATTTTTGCCCACTGGGGGCAGACAACTTGGGACCTCCTGAGAGCAGATGGGCCTACAGACCTTAGAGGACTCAGAGCCCAAAGGAGTGGTCCATCCTTGCTCTCAGACCACCAGGGCTTTGCCTGGCCACCACAGGACGCAAGAGGGGCTCAGATAATGAAACAGAAAATTATGATATGGCCTGGCAGGGAAAGCATGGGGTGCCATGGGGCCCAGAGCAGGGACTCAGTTATTTCACGGATCAGAAAACTGAGGACCTTAAGGAAAGGGATGTTCCTAGTCACATGGCAAATTAGTGTCAAAGTAGAACCACAGCAAAGTGATTCCAGGTGAGAGCCTTGACTGACACTTTCCTATGAGAACTTGGGAAGTTTCTGGAGGTATCAGGATGCTGACAGGACAGGCACAGGTGGTTCAGTGAGGACTCTGTCTTATTAAGTGACAGAAACTCCAGCTCAAGATGGCATAAATAATGTGGAGATTCCATGATTCACATAATTAACAAATTCAGGGGTAGAAGGAATTCAGGCACTGCTGGATCCAGTGATATGAATAGGATTGGTTTCTCTCCATTGCTTGGCTCTGCTTCCTGTGTGGGCTTCTTTTCCACATGGTGGCTCCTGATGGTCTCTTCTTCCAGATGACAAGCTGGCCTCTCAGCTCTAGCCTCACATCCCATCAGGCCTGAGTCCCATGGGAAAGAGCCAGAGTCTTTGGCAGCATCTCCTGAAAACTTCCCCGGGCTTCTTGATGATCAAATAGTTTATGTTGCGTGTCCAGCCCTGAACTAATTCCTGAGGCCAGGGAAGTGAGACACAAAACTGGCCCTGGGCCTGGACCACGTGGCCACCCCTGGCAACAGATATGGGGGGAGAAGACAATGGCACGCACACACGCAGGGCTGCCGCAGTAAGAGGCAGGGATGGTTCCCAGGAGGCAGACACACATGGTTGGCCCAGAGGTCTCAGTGCAGAGCATTCAGCAAGCACTGAGTTCCTACTTTGTGCCCGGCACAGGGCTGGGTGATGACAAAGACAGAGATGGCTCAACAAGAAGGATGGGCAGGTGGCCCCGTGCTCATGTAGTGGGGAGGCAGGTGTTTATGAAACATACAAACAAGTGTAAAACTGAAACTGTCCAAAGCGACACAGGAGGGGTGCCCAGTGTAGTAGGAGTTCGGCCTGGTAGGGGGGCCAGAGAAGCAGTTTGAGGCTGTGACCATCAAGCTGAGAGCTTTAGGATGAGCAGAAATTAAAAGTTAAGAGCTCAAGAGGGCAGGGGTGAGGAAGGACACGTGAAGACTCCAGGGCAGAGGGGAGGTACCAGGTGACCAGGAGCACAGGGTTGATGTTTCTGGAGGGGGCAGGTTAAGGATGAGTGAGACATGGCATGCTGAAGAGGCTGGTAGAGATGATAGGCCACGCAAGCACCAAGGGCAACCAGGAGCCACTGAAGGTTTGAAGTGGTGGGGTGGGGTGACAAATTCTGCGCTGTGGAAAGATCTCTCTGACTCCCTTGCAAAGAGCAGCTGCAGAGAGCTGGGAGAAGCAGCAAGAGTGTGGGAAGGCCAAGTGCCAAGACACAATTTGGTAGTAGCCTGGACAGCTGTGTGTGGAGGAGGAGAGAGAGAGAGAGAGAGATGGGCGGAACGTGGTGATGGATTGGGTGTGGGAGGGGAGCATCAGGGAGGGGTCAAGGATGACTTCTGGGTTGTGGCCTTATACATGTAGGTCATCATTCCTTAAGAAAGAGAAAGCTCTGGAAGACATAGACAAGACTGAACTGGAAAGAGGCCTTGATGAGTCATCTGGAAGGATGGCAATGGCAGCTCCGGGGGCAGAGAAGATCACCCAGGGTGATGTATGGAATCACAAAAAAAAAAAAAAAAAAGAGCATCTTGGACCAATCCTTGAGGAGCATCAGTGTTTGATTGTCAGATAAAGGATGCAAGCCTCACAAGAAGGCAAAACAGGAAAGGCCAGAGAACTAGAAGGAAAACTGGGAGCATCTTGTACAATTCGGGGTCCCCACAGGAGAAATCTGGCACACTCAGCGGGTCTAAAGGAAGAGAGGTCAAGGAGGGACTGTGCGTAGAGGTATGGCGGTGTCAGAGAAACCCCAGGATGGCCGCTCACCCAGGGACCAGCAAGCCCGGGCCTGACGCAGCTGGGATGGAGTGCAGCATGGGGCTCTGGCCTCAGGGACCAGCCACCACCACACCTGCAGAAGGATGGGAGGGGGTTGGAGCAACAAGTCCCTGACCTCCCCTCTCCCCACTCTACAGTCTGCTGACACCTCTCTCCTTGCCCAAACCCAGCCTGAGCCAGAGGGCAAGGAAGCCAGGCTGAGGCAGACCAGGGGGACAGAGCCGGGCAGGAAAGGGCAGAAAATGGACAGGGGAGAGGGGAAATGGAGAAAAACCAACCCCGGCGAGTATCGTGGAAGCCCAAGAGGAGAATGTGTCTGGGACGAGGAAGTGACCAAGAATGTTTCACGCAGCTGAGAAGCCAACAAAACAAGAGCCACGTTAGTATGTCGTATTCAGCCCCACAGAGATCACCCATGACTTTAGATTTTATTTGTTGAGTAATGGGGGGAGAAGCCAGGCTGGAATATGATATGTAATCCTGCTTGGTGGCAGAATGAAAAGATCAGAGAGGTCCAGAGTTCAAATCAAGCCGAAACCACAGATCCGTGATGTGGCCTCGGGCCTCATCTTGCTCATCTCTAAAGTGGAGAAATTAACAGTACCTACCTCACAGGAGAGGTGGCAGGACGGGCTGACTGCGTGATACGCAAACCTCTGTCAACTCTAAAATGATGATGGACAAGAGGACTTAGCCCCAGTGAAGCCCCTGCCCAGGACAGTACCGGGGACCCAGTGGTCAGTGCCCTGGGGCTTAGACACTTGGGGCAGAGTTCCCGGTTTCTCTGTCCCCTGCCTCAGCCAGGACCTCAGCCCCTGGCTACCCTGGTCTCTCCCAGGGGTAGGAGCTCACTGGGGACTCCAGTGGGGGCAGCAATGGCTTTGGCCCCTGAGTTTTGGGCAGAAATGGGGCTGCAGAGAAATGTGAATGGAATTTTGGCCAAAGAACATCAGGTGGTTTGAGAAAGCATGGTGGCCATGGAGATAGCAGGAGTAGGCAGACATTCAGAGCTGAGGCTACGTGTCTGCCAGGCTGAGGTTCCATCCCTCAAGGGCAGGCAGGGCTGCTGGCTTTGTGCATCCTCTCCCTCTCGCCCCAGTGCCGAATCTCTGTCCCAGCCCAGCACCCGTCCGTGCCGTCCTTTCTGTACCTCTGCTCTCTCATCCCTCTCTCCACTTGCCTTGTCCCTCCTCATCAGCAATCAGTCTGAGTGTGTGTGACCAGGATGTATCTCAAGTCTGCCGCCTCGGGTGTGCAAGAATGTGACTTCCCTTGTATGTTGTAAGTCAACTTTATTTTCAGTTTGCATGAATGTGGATCCTCCGGGCACCATCCCCGGCCTGCAGAGGCCCTGTCAGAGGACTGCAGAACGTCTGCAGTGATGTGATCAGACCTCGAGACCCCTCTTGTTCATCTGAAGCCAGTGACATGCAACAGAATCTATCGGGTTGGAAGCAGAGGGATTATGAGGCCATTTTAGTGAGGGTTTGTGATTCAGGTAACAGAGCTAGCTCCAGGGAGCCTAGGACAAAGGAATGCCCTCTGGGGAGAGACACCTCAGAGCCTGCACTCACACCCCCCAACCTGGACTGGGATGGGGGTCTCTGCACCCAGTGCATGAGTTGTGCACATCTGTGCATGCACTTGGCACCTCTGTGTGCTTCCCTTCCCAGCCGGGGACCGGGCTGGGAGACAGAGGAGTGCAGGAAACAAGATGTGTCTGCAGGCCCAGAGCCTGCTCTGGCCTGGGGTCTCTGGGACCCATCATAGTGCCTGGTCCTTGGGGGAACAGGAGCAGCTCTTTATGAGCAAGCACTGACACGGTCTACTACAGTAAGCCCAGCTGCTGCTCTAGCAGAGGAAGCAAGGGATCAGAGCTGGCGCCGGGGTTGGTGCTCAGGGCTGTGCATTCCCCAAAACTTTAGCTCTGTCCCCTTGCAGGCCTGTGCAGTGGGGTAGGTGCTTGAGTCACATCTCAGGTGGGCCAGTGACGAGCTCTGTGACCTTTGTAAGTTGCTTCCCCTTCTGTCAGTTCCTTGTGGAGGAGACAGCATTGCAAAGACTCTGGGGGCTGAGTAAGCAGGGTCCTTTTAGGGACAGAAAGGAGGCCATGTGGCTGAGCCTCTGAGAAGCGGGAGAGGCCTGCAGGGCCAGCTCCGCAGGGTCCCTGGAACCTTACTAGGGACTTTGGCGCTAATTAGATGTGTGCATGGTCAGGTCCCTGCCCCAATCTCGGCTCCGTGTGTGCTCATCTGCAAAGGGCTCTGGACCTGACCTAGGATCCGGCCTGTCCTTGGGCCTCTGCCCTGGGTTAACTGGAGATGGGTCCTCACTTAGTATAAGGAGGAGTGTCTCCAAGGGAAACCCCTCCCATCAGCCTCACTGAGTCTGGCTGCAGGAGCCGCGTGTGCCTCTCAAAGCATTCTGTCTCTACGCTCAGGACAGTGTCGTTTCTGCCAAGTGATTCTGGAAATGACATCTCCACATTTGAGTCACTTGACATCCTCAACAACCCCTTCTAGGGGGGAGATCTTTCTGGCTCAGGGCAGGGTGGAGGGGTGCATTTACAGAATAATGTTGCCAGCCCAGGCATGTTTCATAACAGAAAAGAACCCAGAACACAGGAGGTGAGTAGAAAGAAGCAGGGCTTCGATCTGTTAGGTTTTCTGATGTGACTATGTTCCAGGGGACACAGAAACCTGTGCCTTTGTGTGCAGGAGTCCCTTCTACAAAACCCAGAGATATAAGCATTTGACCTGCTCTTGAATACTCCCTTCCACAGGAGGTCCACTACTTTATAGGGCAGTCTCTTGAACAGTGAAAGGTTGAGGTCAGTTCTGCTTTCTTCCCACTTTTCTGGGTTGGTCCTGACCTTGGACTCTGCAGTTCTCTTTCCCATGACACTTTGGTTTTTGAGGCCTCATCATGGATTTGAACTGTAGCTCTTCACCTAATGTGAAATAGCAGGCTTTGGTTCAGCAAGATTTACTCTGTCGATTAAAGGAAGTGGGCAAAAAGTTGAGGTACTTTCCTGTGGCTACAAAACCCAGCTGCCCATCAACTTATCACTCAACTTTCTCTGGGCTTACAAAGGTTTATTGGTGATGAGGACCACCCTTAGGTCTGGACGAGATGGGTGTCTGTCTTGGAACTATGAGATAATAGGAAATACATACATATGGGTCTCTATCCCCAGTTCCTACAGAGAGCTTGTGAAACCCTCATCCAGAATTTCCTGAGTGATAAGAGCGCCAGGAGCATCTTTTGTTCTAATATTTGGTCTTTGACCCCAGTTGCTGACACAAGGCTCCTGAAACCCCTGTAATTTCCTAGGTGACAGGAGTAGCTCTTGTTCCGATAAGGTGCTTCTGGGTGGGCTCCCGGGTGGCTCCCGGAGGGGGGCTGGTCTCCAGAAAGACCAAGCCCTGATTCGAAGCTGGGCATTTTCAGCCCATCCTCGTTCTCTTGAGACCGGAGAGGGGCTCAAAATGGAGTACATGACCAATCGTGCCTACATGAAGAAGCCTCCATAAAAATCCCAATAGTACGGGGCTCAGAGAGCTTGTAAGTTGGCAAACACACCCACACCCAGAGGGGGATGCACCTGCCCTCAGGACCCTCCCAGACGTCACCCTATGTATCTCTTCTTCTGGCTGTTCATCTGTATCCTTCGGCACATCCTTTAGTAAACTGGTGAATATAAGTAAGTGCTTCCCTGAGTTCTGTGAGCCTCTCTAGCAAATTGTTCGAACCTGAGGAGGAGGTCGTGAGAATCTCAGATTTATAGCTGGTTGGTCAGAAACACAGGACAGCCTCAACTTGTGGTTGGCATCCGAAGTGGGGTGGGGGCAGTCTAGTAGGACTGAGCCCTCCGCCTATGGGATCGGACGCTAGCTCCGGGCGGGCAGCATTAGACCTGAGTGAGTTATAGGACAGCCAGCAGGTATCACAGAAAATTGCTGGGTGCAGGGAAACCCCAACATGTTTGGTGACCAGAAGTGAGGTGTTCTGTGTGAAAGTAAAGGGGATACCTAGGAGGAAGGGCGATTTTCCTATATGGGACCCCTGCTTAGTTGAGCCCCTGTGGTCCTCCTCCAGCTATGCCCTCCCCACAGGCGAGGAGACAGGCCCACCAGGAACCCATCTCCTCCTTCTATCTAGACCATACTCTGGGTGCCAGGACCCCAGGATTCCCAGTCTTCATAGCCCTGAGACTGCTTCCAGGGCCTCTGCCCGGGCCAGTTTGCTGGCTCTGTCCTCCTGAGAAGCAGCTGTTTGCAGGAGCTGTGGATGGGCTTCCACAGCAGGCTGGGGGCCCACAGGCATGTGCAGCAGCCTCTTCCGGGAGGGGTGAGGAGCGGAAGGAGAAAGGGGTCAGGCCATGGGCCCGGAGTGGGAGCTAGGGCTTACTTTCCCTGCACTGCCATGTTCTCCTGAGGAACTCCGAGGCGGCTAAAAAGCCGCAAACTCAAGCAGCTAAGAAGCTATCTTTGTTAACGCAGGAAGCCAGAACACATTTTATTTAGCACGTAACTGACTTGATATATAACTTTAAATATTTAGACATAGAGTAAGTGGGCCTCTACATTTGTTTCCTATTGCTACTGCAACAAATTACCACAAACTAAGTGGCTTAAAACAACAGAAATACATAATCCAACAGTCCTAGAGGTTCGAACTGGGTCTCACGGGGCTAAAATCATGGTGCCAGCAGGTCCGTGTTTCTTCTGGAGGCTCTAGAGGGAATCCATGTTCTTCCCTTTTCCAGCTTCTAAAGCTGCCTGCATTCCTTGGCCTGAGGCCCCTTCCTCCCTCTTCAAAGCCAGCAATGGCCCACTGAATCTTTCTCACACTGCCATCTCTCTGGCTGGCTCTCTCTCTCCTGCCTCTGTCCTCCACTTAGACCCCAAGGATTACTTGAGCACCCCCACACAACCCACGATAATCTCCCCATCTTGCAGTCAGGTGCTTAGCAACTTGAATTTCATCTGCAAACTCTGTCAGGTAATGTATCATCCGCAGGTTCCGGGGATTAGGATGAGGACATCTTCAGAGGGCCATTGTTGTGCTCATCACAGTTTCCATTGCATTCTTGTCCCAAGCCCTACAAAAGTTTGAGGTATAATTTGTTGAGTCCTGAAAGGATAATATTAGTGCCTGACAATCACTTTTAAAAAATACAATTCTCCTCAGAGTCTGATTTCTCTCAGACCTCAGGGCTATGTACCTGACACAATTTGCAGGCCTGGGCATGAGCTCCACATTTCCGAATGACATTATTACGTTACTTTGGCAATGTCCTGAGAGGAGAGATGAAAGCCCCTCCGACTCTCTTGGCCCACCCTTTACAGAGGGAGAAGGGGATTGGGGCCACGCAGTGTAAAGTACTAACCCTTATCCCTCCATACACTTGCTCTCTGCCCAATTATTTGGGGACAGGCCATAGAAAGGGCAGTAGACTGGGAGTTATCGATTTATGTACTCACCAGTTGAGCCAATATTGATTTAGCATCCACTCTTGCCAGGCCTAGTGCTTGTAGCTGCAGACACAGAGGTGGTAAATACATGGGTCCTAACCTCATTGGCTAGCTTAGTCACTGGGGGCCAGGGCCTTCCTCCCTCTGGGCCTCAGTTTTCTTATCAATCTCATGAGCAGCAAAAAGCCCCATTATGAAGACAGGGCCCTTGCCTCTCTCACTCACTCTTGTCTTTCCCTAAGCCTTGAACACATAGTAGATGCTCAGTAAATGTTTGTTGAATGAATGAAAAGCCCTCCCTGACAGTTAATGACTGTATCGGGGCAACCGAAAAAGCAGAGAGCAAGACAAAAGGAGACCTGGCTGAGTGTGTTACCATGGCTGGGAGAGAGAACGTGGGAAGAGGTCGTAGAGGAGCTCTGGGGTGGATTCCCGCTCCTGCTTACAGAGGCTTTCCTGGAATTTATTAATCCACACAGCCACCTTATGTGTTGACATTATCATTACCTCTTTACAAACGAAGAAGCAGACTTACTAAGGAGAAACTTGCCTAAGACCACATAGTAGGTAAGAGTCAGAGCTGGGGTTTGAACCTGAACTCTCACCGAGGAGAAGAGCCTGTCTCCTTCCCTCACAGGTACATATATGGTCTCCCCAGATCCCATCCGGCAGCCATCAGCCTCTCTCCTCCCCCTACACCCTGCTGCTTTCCCTGAGATCTCAGGGAGTCTGAATCACGGGGGCCTCAAGGTCAGGCTACGCTGGTGGGGGCTGAAGAAGGTGAAAGGGCGGGGTTGGGGCAATACTTCAAGTTCAAGTCCTTTACTCCTCAGTTCTCTTGATCACTCTCTGCTACTTTCCCTGAGCAAAGACAGAAGCGCTTGATTTGTGCAGCTTCCAGGAAGTCTGCGCCAAGACCAGGGAAATTGCCACCCGCCATCTGTTCTGTTCAATCCTTCATAAGCGTGCTGCAGAATCTAGAGAGACTGACAGTTTAAAATATATTGAGCAGCTCCTGCCTCTTCCTTTATTACCCTTCAACAGGCTCTGAGTGCGAGCAGCCGTTCCAGTACGCCCAGCAAGCGTCCCCGCAGTTCGGCTGGCGTCAGCTGGTACCTTTACAGGCAGCCAGGGGATGGAGGACCGGGGATTTTCTCCCCTTCGGTTTCACTTGCTGAGGTTTAGGGAACTCGGACTGGAATAATCCATTTCTGATGGCTGCTGTGGAGTAGGGCACAGAGCCCTGGGTTTGGAGCTAGTGAACTCTCCCATGGGCTGTGTGAACTCAGGCAATGACATCTTGTCTCTGAGCTCAAGTCTTGCTGCGAGTTACCTGGGTTCTAGCCTTTGACCTGACTGCCAGGAAACCGCAACGGGTCTGGGGATGCAGCTCCTGACACTCCACCTCTCCTCTCCCACTTCTACCTTAGCCCTGTTGTAAGCCAGACAGGACCTGCGACACGCCTGCCCTAATCTGCATTTCTTGTCCTTAACCCTCTACCAAGCGGTCCAGCTGGACCTTCACATCCCTCCCCGGGGATCCTGGGAACACAGGAACCCCCTCCAGGCCCTGACTGAATAGTTTCCGTTCTTGGGTGCCCAACGCATAATAGGCGTTCCTGTCTTAACCAGTGGTGTACGTTAGATGTAGTTTTATTCTCTAGATGTCCCTGTCTCCCATTGTTTGTTACACCCCCTTGAGGTCCGGGTGAAGACCCATCATGCCTGGCTCAGCGCCTGGCACACAGGGTAGAAACTGGTGTTGCATTCCCAGCTGGGCTCCAAGCTGGGGAGCTTCCCACCGCCCCCAAGGTGACCCTGCCGCCTGCTAGACTAAGGGGGGGCATTCATCGACACAAATGACTGAATAAGGGGGCCTCGGGCGCAGCTGGACCTGCATGTTCAGACCACGTCCTCAAGAGGTTTTCCTTTCCTTACGGCCGCTTTCTGCCGTGCTGTTTCCACCAACCCCAGAGACTCTCCTCTCGCGTAATAAGCTAGTCTTCAGCAGCACCCAAATTACTTCCCTCCATTTGGCAATCCCAACGGTCATGAGGAGGGCGCTCATTGGCCAGCTTGGGCCACGTGCCCAACCATGAACCAATCACTGTGGCCAGAGGAATGTAACGCTGTGATTGGCCAGTTCTAGGTTATGCTCACCCTCGAGTTAGCAGATGTGTGTAACCCCAGTTTAGCCAAAAAGATTGAGTCGGGGAGGGATAGTTTCTTAAAGGGGGATGGGGGAAATATTTCTTAGCAGAAAGGGAAATAACAGACGTTTGACATGCAAGAAAATCAAGATATCTGCCCCAGTCTCATTGGTTTCACTTTACTATCAATTCAGTTATCAAATACCTAGAAATGGGTTCCTTACTTGAAATTGTCCTGCATTTTCACTTAGTATCTATTTTAACCTCTGAGTTCCATCCTCTTCTGTTCTCAGCCTACGGGACCAAGCTGGGAGTAGCCCCTGTAGTAGCAGGAGCCACACCATTCCCAACAAGCTGCAGTGCACCCCAATATTCCATTAGGTTTTGAAAAGTCCTCCTTCCCCCATTAACTCACCTCTATCCCCCATGCTCATCAATTCTGTTACCACCACCAGGAGATATGACCCCTCAAGAACCGAAAACGGAAACCTATCTAGCTGACAAAATCTCAGGAATCTTTTGATGCCAAGATGGCTAACAGGTAATGCAGCATGTCAGGACTTGTTCAAAGGAGCATATTTTTAGGGTTAGGCTCCCCACATAAGGTAAATAGTTCCTTTCAGCTCAGACTAACTTCCTATCACCATAACAATCAAATCTCCCATGACAGGAAATTGAGATCATTATTTATCAGGAGCGAGTGTACATAAAATGGCATTTGTTCTCTGTTCAGAACCCCACACCCTCAAGGGTCTTGGACCTTCATTCTTCTTGGTAGCTTCTTGCCTGGTAGTGAGGCCCTGACAATGAGCACTGTATCTATTTCTTTTGCTGCTGTAATAAATTAACGTTCATTTGGTGGCTTGAAACGGATTTGTTATCTTAGAGTTCTGGAGGTCAGAAGTCCAAAATGGGTCTCATCATGCCACAAAGAAGGTTTCAGCAGAGCTGGGTTCCTTCTGGAAGTTCTAAGGGAGAATCCATTCCCTTGCCTTTTTCATCCTCTAGAGGTTACCTGCATTCTTTGGCTGTGACTGCCTTCCTCCATCTTCAAAGCCAACAGAGAATATTTAAATCTCTCCTTGAGTCTCACTTTTCTGGCCCCCTCTTCCACATTTAAAGGACCTTGTGATTACATCGGGTCCTCCTGAATAATACAGAATAATTTCTTCATCTTAAAGTCAACTAATTAGCTGCTTTAACTCCATCAGCAACTTTAATTCTCCCTTGCCATGTAACATAATATATTCACTGGTTCCAGGGATTAGGACATGGATGTATTTGGGGTGGCTGTTATTCTACTGACCACAGTGCTGAGAATTCTAGGTGACTATAGACTTCCTCAATGATGTCTGTCCAGCATTAGCAAGTTAGAAGAACAGCAGAATTACATAAATACATAATAATAAAAATTATCTGAAAGGTGAAACAAAAACATTCTAGGACAAAAAGAAATACAGATGTCCCCCTGTAGTCCTTTTTAAGAGATAAAGGGCTTAAAGGGATTTGATGTGAATGATCCTGGAGAGCAGAGATCCAGTCCAAAGAGATTAGAATCCAAATGCTCCCTTCTTCAGCGGGGCCTCCATTATAGCTTCCAGTTCTATTGAAATGTTAAGGTTTGCCTTCTTAGACTCCCTCAGCACTTTCTCCTGTTCTCAGAAGGTTGAAGACCACCCAAATCCATCAGGACTTTGGAGGAGTTATGCAATATTTATTAGGCAACAGTCCAAAAGATTTGAGGGGATGTTTTGGGGGAACTCAGGTGTGAAATTATAGCCCTGCAAGTTCAAGTATCCAATAATATATGTCATTACAATTTGAACAAAAATTGTTTCAGGAAGGGTTAGATTAATGACAGATGAAGGGTAACCAGATGTTTGGAAGAAGCCATTATATTCTCCTGGTCCCACTGACTCAGACAGACCTCATAGGCAGAATGGCTCAAGGTCAGCATTATTCATATGGGGTGTCAAAGTGGTTCCTACCACATCACAATCCCAAGATTCCAACTTGGAGCCTTGATGTTGAGCCTTCTATTCCTTGCCCATCTTCAGCACCAATCTCCTCCCTGCACTTTCTCTATCCTCTTGTGTTATGGAGAGTACTGCCACTTCCATTAGGTTGAAGGCAATTGTCATGTCTTATTTACCTCTGTGGGCCCAGTGTCTTCCATGATGGTGCTCTCCTTGTTAGTTCACTGCTGTTGCTTATCCTTCCATACTATATTTGGAAAAACACTCACCTGATGAGGCAGATCCCACCTCCCTCCATAAAGTTGGGAATGCCAAATACCCTCCACCCCAGCCTCCCTTGCAGCTATGGTGAATATGAATGTCCTAGGCCAAATCAACCAAATTCTCCTGCCCCGAAGTTTGAACTAGAAGCTGTGACTTGAAGAATGAGGAACCACATGGAATCTATTGTGAAGGGAGTGGTAGGGAAACCACCATATCTAGTTTCCGGGGGCAGCATCTGGAATTTAGTCTCAGTGCCAGCTGCCAGGGTGGGGAGTCTTCACAGGGCCAGTTCTTAAATGTCGTTTCGGAGCTTGCTCCTGGCTCACGGCCTCAAGTTGATTTTGGTCTCTCAGAGATTCAGTGAGCCAGCTAATGTCACTTAATCAATCCCCTTTCTGTGCAGATAAGCCAGGCTTAGCATTTGTCATTTACAAATAAGACCCTGAATGAAACAGATGGTCTTGAGTTTCCAATTGGAGTCATCCACACATGCCATTTCTTCCACCTGGAGCAGTCATCCACACCCTTGTTCTTCCGGATGACTCGTACTTACCCATCCCAAGTGCCAGGTTTGATGGCTCTTCCTCTGAGAAACCTCCCAGGTTACCCCAAGTCTGGGGTCCTGCACTCTGTGAGTCCCTCCTGGCAGCACCTGCCCTCTGGATCTTATCTGTTCATTTCTGTGTCTCCCTCACTACTCTGTGAGTTATATGAGGATAGACACTGTATCTATTTCATTGTATAACAGCACCTGGCCTATTAATATTGTTGAATGAATGAATGAATGAATGAAACTATCCCAGGCCAGAACAATCCCCGGTAGAGCTCCCACCATCACTTCCTGGCTGCATAGAGCATTTTAAATTTTTGGATTCAGGGCAATTGCCCTGTTCTAGAACTCTTCCCCACAATAGTGCCATCTCATTCCACTTCCACCAGCATTTCTCATGTGCCCTCTGCGTACCAGATCTCTTCCTTCCCTCTTCCCGCCCACATTTCAGATCCTTCAGGTAGAAGCACTTACACTGGGCACTGTCCTTTTTCTTAGCCCAGTCCCAGAGGCCCTAGGCACTTGGAGGAGTGGCGGCTTGCTCCCTGGGAGAAACATGGGCTAGCCGCAAGCCTCTTTAGTGGGCAGGTTGCCATGGTGACTCGGTAATAGAGGGTTGCTTGAGAAACACTGACCACCAAAGGGAACAATTACCAAAGAAGCATCCATTTATTTAACCATTTTCAAAACTGGGTTAGATATAAAGCCACAAATGAAAAGACACTGCAAACAAATAATAGTGCATGAGCTGGTCTGGACCCCATGCGAGGCCTGTTCCTCACTCCTCCTCCACTCCCATTACAGAGAAAGACAGTTCTGCTTTTCAATGATCTATAACACTGGTATAAAATTAGAGTTTTTAATATTTACCATCTATTTACCCAGTACCCATTATGTGCCACGTACCCTAACAGACGTTTAAAATGTATTTTCTAATTCTGGAAACAACCCTATAAAGTGAGCCTGATAATTCCCATCTTACAGATGAGAAAACTGAGAGTCATAGAGTTTAAATGACCGGTCTAGGGTTGCACAGCTGGGATGCGCAGGGGCAGCATTTCCCTTTGCACTTAGTGCACAAGGCAGCAAATTCTCCCCACGTGTTACCATTGTCAGAGCACCTTCATGAGAAAGCTTTCTCAGGCATGAGACTCCAGCTCTCTCCTGTCTTATCTGCACCGTGTTCTATTGTCATTTATTTCAAAGATAGGCAGTTAGTTGGTTCATTTATCTATTCATACATCCATTCATACATACATAATAATCTCAAACTTCTAGTGCAAAACCAGCAAGCAATGTGTGGGGCACTTGGCATGCTTGCTAAGTTAAAAAGGCTTCTCCATAAATGCTGAGCTTCCAGCCCTTTATTCTCCTCCTGAAAGTAGCCTTTCCTTTCCAGACTGCACTTTGGGCCCTGACTTTGCCACCTTGAGCCCCACACTCAGTTTTGTGAGGTGCGCATGAGCCACAGCACATAAAGAGCTAGAGTGGAGTGTGGCACCTGGAGGGCTGGGGGGAGCACAGAGGAAAGTAACACAGGTCCTGAACTGGCTACTTGGGGTTGAACCCCAGCTCCCCCACTTAGCTGGATAATCTTGAGCAAATTGCTTAAGGTCCCTGTGCTTCAGTTTCCTCCCTAGAACTCAGAGCTTAAAAAAAAAAGCACCTTCTCCATAGCACCATTGTGAGGATAAAATAAAATAAAATGATCCTGTACAGGGCTTTGAACAACACCCTGGGTTTGCTGAGTGCCCAGTCAATGTCAGCCAGCCCTGGAAGAAGTAGCAGCAGGGCCCAGGGCTCAGTAATGGGTCAGTGCTCTTAACTTCACCTCCAGTCCCAGCTCCCCATAAAAGTTCTTCTCTGCTTGGATACCCAGAAGCAGTTGTGCGGTCCTGGAGTCTCTACTCACAAATCCAGATGTCCATTCCGGCCATCGAGGGCTATCTTCCTTTCTCCCATTCTGTGAGCATCTCTTCAGCTAAAACTTATGTGGGATCACGTCTCTCCCAGCTGAAAACCCTTCCATGACTCTCTGTAAGGCTAGACTCCACCCAGACACCCCTGGAAAATTTGTGAGGCCTCCCCTGGTCTAGTCCCTGCCGACTGTCCAGCTTCACCTCACCAAACGCCCTGTAGCTCTCAGATCTTAAGGATCTAAGCTTTGACCCAGTGGTTCCCCCCACTAGAAACACTTTTTTTTTCTCTTTCTCTGGCCAACTCCTCTTTGTTTTGAAAGCTCAGTTCTTGCAGAAGTCCCCTGGCCATGCCGCATGCCTTGCATTCTGTAGTTGATAACATCCTCGTGTAGCTCAAGCAGGGCACTCGCCACACTCCATTGTAATTGTTGCTTCTGCAGGACCAGAGAGGGCTGAGCTGTGTCCCGGAACCTGACACCTGCAGTAGGGGAGGAGGGGGTGCTTGAAAATATTTAGAATGTGTGAAATTACTGAGAACCTAAATATGAAGAAGGTGTTCACGACCTTGAAGAAGCTTATCATAGGTGGGAGCTGGCCTGGCACTCACAGCTGGGCCCTGGTGTTGACTTGTTGAATGTAAATGATTTCACAGAACATAGACATCAGGCAGGGCTACACGGACCAGGATGGAGCAAGTCACAAATAAGACCACTTTGTAGTCATGTCTGAGCACAGATAAAAATGGAACATTGTCCAAACCATAAAAATGACCAACGTCCCCCTTTTCTAGCTAAGCTGGGTAACGGTTACTTATTTACCCATGACAGTATTATTCCTTCTGCCTTACCAATAGAATTTATAAAGATCCACAATGATAGAGTTACCCTCGCAGGCTGACAACATCCAACCCAGAGCACAGCCCCACTTCCTTGAGCACTCCCTTAGACTCACCTGGCACAAGCCTAAATCCTTGGATGAGTTTTTCCTCACACCCTCCTTTCCTCACCCACCAGGCCTTCACCATCCTCCATGATGCACATTCCCTCTCACCACAGAGTCAAGAAACCCAACTCTCTTCAACTAAAGTGTGTCCCCGGAGGCCTTTGGTTAAAGGGCATTGATACCATTTAGCTCCTGTCACCCTGAATTTGTTAAAAGAAACCTTAATTTTAAAATATCTGCAAACTAATTAATGGTGAGAAATATAGTTCTGATAGGGAGCTTGCGTTATATAGCAGAGTACCCTCGGTATCATTCTGCTTTCCAGAGAGTTGCCTCAGCTTCCCCTCCACGGTGGACGTCCTGGCTGTCTGTGCGACTGGGTATGTCTACCCTGGAAGAACATCAACTAACATTTCTTGAAAAACTGAGTGTCATCATTGGATAATGACATCTGCTTCCTGGGGAGCATGGGGCTGATGGTGTCTGTCCTAGGAGCTTCCCTGTCTAAAGCCTGAGCTGGTGGCTATTGTCATAGGCTGGTGACTGTCTGCAAGGCCATCCTCAGAAATGCCTGGTGATACCACTGCCATCCAGTGAACACCATCGTGGCTCCATTTCTACCCCAGTCCTGCTCCCTATGGAAACATCTCGGAGGATGCCTGGTCAATAGCACCTGGGACTGAGAACAGAACAGATTTGGGTGCTGAGTGCCTATCAGAGACATATTATGTGGTGATTGGATCTTCTCTGACGGGGTGCATAATGGGCCGAATCTCCCTAACAGAGGCAGAAGGCCAACAGATGTCAGTCTGCCTTGTGAATGATGATTCATTTTCTTTGTAGAAACTCAGAGAATCTTAATGGGCAAGATTAAAGCCCAGGTAAGGTCTCTCCTCTGCAGCCAGAAAGCACCTGGCCTGTGTGGCTGCAAAAATCCAATACGAAACTCAGATGACAAAGAGGGCAACGGGGGTCACAAATGTCCCATCATAAATTTCTACCTGGAACGAGAGCCAGAGCATCGCCAATGTCAGCGAAGGCCAGTAAAAGCTCCGGAGAGGGCCATTAGGCCCAGCCCAATCTAGGAGGCAGTCTCATTCAGGGGCCCCCGGCGCATCCCATCCACGGGTGGGGCTGACACGGGCAGGTGTAAAATTGCCACCCTTCCCCTCGCCGCTCAGAAAAGTAAAACTTCTCTGTGATGCTTTTCATCAAATTTGTCATTTGCCGTTTCTTTTCTCGCTCGCCCCTCCCCTTCGCTTCGTTCCTAGCAAACAAATGAACTCTTACTCTGTCGGTTATTTATCTGAGTAATTTCTGGATGAAATTGCAAATAGAATTGAATTTTCTGAAAACCATGAATTCAAATGAGGCGACAGTAGAGGAAACAGCGTGATTAAGGAATTGTTATTCGCTGGCTGTACATCATTACCACCCAGAATTCGTCGCCGGAGCGCTCACAGATGGAGTCGCTGAACTATGATTATATTTTCGAAAATGAAAGGGGACAAATCTAAAAAGGCAATAAAGCAAATTAGGAGCCTTCTTGAGGGATAGTATTATTACTGATTAAGTATATTTGGCATCAAAAATGTGCTAGCACTTTGGCAGTTTAAATTACACATTCGTGCCGTCAACGTTTTTTGCTGGTCTCAAAATTCGTGTTATTTCGGTCTTCTAATCACATTTCCTTTCACCCTCCAAATTGACAGTTTGAAAGAACATTAGAAATGCTCTTTTCTGAAGGACCATTTGCCCTCAAAATGCATTTACTCCCAGTAGCTATTAAAACGGTATCACCCCGTCATTTAGTTTCTCAATTTAACTTTAAAGGAAAGTTACTGTACTTGGGGAAGTAGCCCCCATTTCAATACAATGGTCTTTGTCGTGTCTCTCAACATGCTGGCTTCGTGCTGAAGGGCTGGGGAAGGCAGCCCGCAGACGTCCGTGGCCACCATGCCACCCTCTGACAGCAGGTCACCTGCCACGCACCCTCTAGGAACGGAACTTCACCCCTGGAACCAATTTACTTTTTAATGGATCTAAGAGTAACTCTGGGGCACATCTCTTGAAGAGCACTCTAACAGAATTTGGAGTTAGGAGAATTTCCTTGCAGTCCTGGCACAACCTCCTATCAGCTGTGTGACTCTGAGCATATTATTTCACCTCTCTGAGCCTCTGTGTTCCCCTTTCTACAAGGACATAGTACCCACCCCATAGAGTTGCTGGGATGGTGGGATGGTGACTTGAGATGAAAATGCCTACGGTGTGCTTTGGCTGTGCCTGGTGCACAAATGATGTCCATAAGTGTGCGTCTCTCAGCCGCTCCGCCCCCGATAACCACTATCGAGTCCAAGCTGGATCTCACTGTGGAGATCCCTTTCACCAAGAGGATCATGTCCATCAGTTTTCTCTCCTGATGTTCATTAGCCGGTGGAATTCTACTTGGCCAACACCTGCAGCTCCATTTAGTGTCTTTTGGCCCTGCGTCCAGTCCCCAGGGTAGAGCCAACCTAAAAATCCCTGCCTAGATGCTAGCCCCATGTAAAGCAGCTTAGGCCAAAGCTAGGCCTTGGCCTTCAGAGAGAGACCTGGCTCGGGACCTCAGACCCTAGGCTAGGATTGGGGGTGGCAGGAGGTGAGCAGAGGAAATCCTAGAGTGCAGGGTCACAGAGGACTCAGTCATCACAAGCTGGGCTTGGGTCCCTCCTCCTCCAAGGGCGGGCACGGCAGACTATTTCCCAGGATGACTGCATTCCACAGTATCATCTACAGTGTCATCTGGACAATCCTTCCATTGAAGCTGGGGTGTGTGTACCCTCCCTTGAAATCTGCATGGTACTTGACTGACCAATACAGTTCAGCAGAAATGACCCCATGTGATCAAATGACCCCACTAAGGCTAGATCATCCAAGGCAACTCAGCTTCCACCTTGCTTACTGGAACGCTCTCTTAAGACCTTCAGCTGACATTGGGCTCCCTGCTCCTTGGGAGCCTGCTTCTCCCTCTGCCTCTCTCTCTCTGTCTCTCATGAATAAATGAATAAAATTTTTTAAAAAAATTAAAAAAAAAAAAAAAAAGAAAGGGGTGCCTGGGTGGCTCAGATGGTTAAGCGTCTGCCTTCGGCTCAGGTCATGATCCCAGGGTCCTGGGATCGAGTCCCACATCGGGCTCCCTGCTCCTTGGGAGCCTGCTTCTCCCTCTGCCTCTCTCTCTCTCTGTCTCTCATGAATAAATGAATAAAATTAAAAAAAAATTAAAAAAAAAAAAAGACCTTCAGCTGATCCGTAAGCAGTATGCCTGTCCTGAGGCCACCAGGCTGTAAGGAGGTCCAAACCTGTCCACTCACATAGACTACGTAAAAAGACCCTAAGGGTCCCTGAGGTGAGCTGGATGGTCAGCCAGGCCCCAGCTCCAGCCACCATCTGGCTGCACTTGCATGAGAAACTGAGCCAACACCCAAACAAGCCTTTCCTGAATTCCTCACCCACCAAGATGATGAGCAAGAAGAAAATAAATGGTTTTGTTTTAAGCCACTAGTTTTAGGGATGATGACTGGAACAGGGAAATGGGGGGGGGAGTCCACCGTGGAGTAACTTCTATCAAGTCATGTGCATGTGTTTCACCTAAGTCCACAGCATCTTCATCTCTCTCACCTCTACTACTTACCTGTTACGTGACCTTGGGCAAGTCTCTGCAACTCTCTGAGCCTCAGTTTTCTCAGTTTTTAAAACAGGGTGATAATAGTACATCCTCATCAAGTGATTATGAGGATTAAAGGAGACAGTTGAGAAAAGTGCTTAGAATAGTGCCTGACATGGGGGCGCCTGGGTGGCTCAGTCGGTTGGGCGACTGCCTTCGGCTCAGGTCATGATCCTGGAGTCCCGGGATCGAGTCCCGCATCGGGTTCCCTGCTCGGCGGGGAGTCTGCTTCTCCCTCTGACCCTTCCCCCTCTCATGTGCTCTCTCTCATTCTCGCTCTCTCAAATAAATAAATAAATCTTTAAAAAAAAAAAAAAAAAGAATAGTGCCTGACGTGTAATTTAATAAAGATTAGCTATCCCGGAGATCTACTTCAGGATCGGCAGCACGACGTGGAGAACCTGGAACCCTCACGCACTGCTGCTGGGAATGTATGATGATGCAGCCATTGTAGAAAACAGTTTGGTGCTTCCTCAGTAAGTTAAATATAGAATTTTCCACATGACCCAGCAATTCCACTCCTGGGTATATCCCCAAGAGACTGGAAAACAAGTGTTCCAACAAAAACTTGCGCATGAATATTCACAGCAACACTGTGCACTATGGCCAACAGGTGTGAACGGCTCAAACATCCATCAAATGATGAATGGATAAACAAGTGTTATGTATCCATTCAATGGAAGATAATTCATCCATAGAAAGAAATGAAGTACCGATGCTTGCCAAAACATAGATGACTCTTACAAATATTAAGCTAAGTGAAAAAGAGGCTACAGACTTTTTTCAACAAAAAACTACCTCTTATATAATTCCGTTTATGTGAAACGCCTAGAATAGGGAAATCTGTAGTGACAGAAAGTATATTTAGTGGTTACCGAGGACTACAGATGGGGCTTGGGAGAAAATGAGCAGTGACTACTAGTGGGAACAAATTTCTTTTGGAAGTGATAAAAATGCTCTAAAAGTGATTGTGTTAATGGTCACAGAACTCTGTGAGTATACCAAAAAACACTGAATTATACACTCTAAATAGGTGAATTATATAGTATGTAAATTATATCTCAGTAAGTCTGTTATATAAAAACATGAATTAGCTATCCCTAAAATCTCCAATGATTACCCTGTCTCCAACCGCCCACTTTCAGTCTCCTCTCTGGCCTCGCCAGTGTAATTAAAACATACATACATAAAGCAGATTGTGTCCCGCCTCTGCTCAAAATCCTCCAATCCCTCCCCATTTCACCCCAAAGTTAATTCGTTATAATAGTTATGCTGATCTGACCCTTTTACCTCTGCATCATCTCTTTCCACTCTCTTCTTCGTGTGCTTCATTCCAGCTACACTGAGCTCCTTGCTCTCCCCGCAACACATCAGACATATTCCAGCCTCAGGACATTTGCATTAACTCTTCCCTCTGCCTGGACCATGTCTTCCTCAAATAACTATGTGCCTCATCCCTTGCTTTTTCTAAGTTTTTGCTCAAAAGTCAACTTCTCAAGAAGGCCTCACTCTGAGGACACCATTTGAAATTATAACTTGTACCCACCTTCCTCATCACTCCCCAGTAACTCCCAGTTTCCCTTTCCTTGCTCTATTTATACTTTTACCATAATATTTATCAATCTTCCCTTTAACTAATTAATTTATTGAGTCTATTTATTGTCTATCTCCTTCTACTTGAATATAACCTCCACGGGACAAGGAATTTTTAAATCTATTTTGTTCATTGATTTATCCCAAGTACCTGGCACATGGTAGACACTCAATATCTGCTAAACTGTTGGACTGTATCTGGCCATGTCACTGCCCTGCTCTTCCTTGATCTCAAGATAAAGCCCAGCTTCACGTGCCCCTGCATGACTTGCCTGACTCCCTTCACTTCAGCTATGTTCAGCTATTCCAGCCTTCCTACCATCCCTGAATTCCCAAACTCTAGGTCTCAGCACATGTTGCTCCCTCTGCCTGGAATCCCCCTCCCCAGCATGCATTATTATTCCCATTGCACAGATGAGACAATGGAGGCTTCAGTTACTTGTCCAAGGTCTCTGACCTCAAGGGGCTTATAGTTCACTGGGAAAGAAAGACTTTGATCAGAGTAGCATACTGATACGTACATTATTAGACATGGAGATACTGCTCTGAATGTCATCCAAACCAAAGGGCAGAGAAGGCTTTCTGAACTGGGACCTAAGAAGTGAGTAGGAATTTGCCCATCAGACAGGTATGAGAACACGTCGGAAGAGCATTCTAGAAGAGATGCAAGGTCCCAAGAGGGAAGGAAATGGTCCATTCCTGCCACTGAAAGACCAGTTCCTCTGGGACTCAGAGAGTCAGGGGGAGTAGCAAGACAATCAGGCAGGGGGGGATCAGGAAGGCCACATTGTGAACCTTAAACTCTACCTTACTAGCCCCATTTAACCACTGAGGGGTCTTTGAAGGGATGAATAGAGTGATTAGCCTTATGTTCGTGAACTGTGGTTTGGAGGACAAGTGAGGGGGTGTGCAGGACAGATGTGGGAGACAGTGAGTAGGCTCTTGCAATGAATGGTCCAGGAAAGAAAGAAAGCTTAGCTGGCACTAGGGTGTTCCAAACTGAGATGGAGACAAGTGGGAAGGTTAAAAGATATTTATGGGTTAGAAATGGACAGGACATGGTGATAGATGTGGTATGAAGCTGGAGAGGAAAGGCAAAGGCAAGCATGCCACCCAAATCTGCAGTGCATAACAGGATGAATAGTGGTATCGTTCACGGAAAGGTGAACCCAAGAGGAAGACATGGCTGGCAGGCGATAGGGCATGAGTTCAAGCTGTGCTACCTATCCGAGGGGATATGTCCAATGAGAAAGCAGGGATGTAGGGCTGGGGCTTAGAGGACTGGTCTGGAGTAAAGATACAAACCTCATCCATGAAGCGGTGGTGGCTGAAGTCAAAAGAATGGGTGAAATTGCCCAAGGAAAGAGTGAAGAGTGAGAAAAGTAAATGATTTACGACCAAGTCTTATAGCAGACGAGGCAGAGGAGTAGCCAGGAAGGAGAGATGAAAATCAGGCAAGGATGATGTCATGGGAGGGAGGGGAATACATTTCGAATGCCGAAAATCTTAAGTCAAACTTTACAGAAAAGTGCAGTAAAACAAGACTGGAAACTGGCCACTGGGTGTGGTGACATGGATGTCATTGGTAAGCGTAGGGAGAGAAGTTGTGGGGGATCGATAGCACAGAGCCAGACTGCAGTGTGCTACGGGATGGGCAAAGATGGGGACAGGAAGGTACCCAGTGTAGACAAGCCCTGAAGGCAGTTTGGCCGTGACCTGGAGAAGATAAAAGGGAAGATGGCTAATAGGATGTGAGAGTCACAGTACTTTCACTTACTCATTTTTTTTTTTTGAGATGGACTCAAGCATGTTTAAAATGCTAATGAGAAGTATCCAAGTGAGAGGGAACTCTGGAATAATATAGGAGGGAAGAAATGATGGGTGTCGCCACCTAAGAAAGTGCGAGGACCATAGCGAGACCAGGGTATGGATCTGGGCCTCAGCTGGGAGGAGGGACAGCAGTACTCCAGCAGGAAGAAAGGAGAGGCAGGTGCAGGTGTAGGGAGGTGGGCAGGTGCGGTGGCAGGCAGCAGAATGGGACCCCACGCATGGTCTAGGTTAGGAGGGCATCCTCTTAGGATGAGGGATGTGACAGTGACTGGGTCATAGGTTTGAGCCATGGTGGAAGTGGTCACCGAGGGGGCAAGTGGGATTAATTGAAGGCATGGTGATGGAGACAAGGCCTATGAGAAAATGCTGAAAATAAGGGGAAATTAGGATCTTAGAGCAGCAATTACAGAAGGGGGAGAGGAAAGGTGGGGGATACAGGGCAGGATGGTAGACATCCAGGTAGGTTTCATTAAGTGGTGAAAGTCAGGAGAATAATTTTCAAACACAGTGAGTGCTACTGTGTCAAGATTCAGATTCAAATATATTTTAAAGTTATATAGTTTTTCTTATATAATAAATAATTCATGCTTATATTCAAAATGTATTTTTTAAAAGTTCAGAAGGGTATAAAGTGAAAAGGGAAAGTCACCACACCCAAGTGAGATTATCCTAGACATGCTTAGTATAGGCTGTTCGAAGTTTACCTTTTTAAATTTTAGAATGTTAACTCAGGTTCTCCAGTGAATTGATCTTAAGCATAACTGTAAGTTTTCTTGGTCTTGTTAACAAGGGAGCCAGCATAAAACAATAGAATTAGCTAATGTGTACTTCTAAGGGGGATGTGTCTATAATGGACAGGAATGCACACGGGAGGTTTTTATGGGCCAGACCTGCAAGGTGTTTATGTCTTCTTCTTACATTCAAATTGCTTAGAACTCAGTCACATGGCCATACCTAACCATAAGGAAGGCTGGAAAATGTACACTCTGGAAGATAGATGACTTTTGTGGTCAGCTAAGAGCTTCAGCCCACGGTAGGTGAGCATCTTTCACGCTGGGAAGATTTGGAATTAAGTATACAAGTGTAGAAGAGAATCATACCCTTTGCAATAAAATATTTGTGCTTTGTAATAGGCTGTGTTTATGGACTTGTAATGTTTAAGAAAGTGTGGCTTTTTAGAGTCATAGATTAACTTTTCCATTCTAATGTAAAATAATTAATTGAGCAATTAATTGACTTTAGATTTTAAGTTGAAATCAGACTAATTTTAAATAAGTACTAGGACCTGTAAAAGAATATAAGATTTGCTGTATTTGTAAGTTTAATGAATTAGATTTATACTAGTTACTTAATACTTAAGAAGGTTTGTTAGACAACTGAAGTACTTAAAAAGAGATTCAAATATATTAAATCTATAAATGCAGTTTACAATGTTTACAGCAATTTAATTAAACCCATTTGTAAACAAGAAGAAACATTTCTCAAAGGTGCTTTTAAAAGTGATTGTTAAAATTTGCCAGACTTACAAATAAATAATAGGATTTGTAAACTAAACTTTAAAGCTTACGGAAGAACTTGGGTCTGTATGAATTTGTAACTTTAATAAATTGAACATTAATTTTAAAAACCGAAGAAAGCTTTGAATAATATTTTTAGTCCCGGAGAACATTCCTGAGGGCATCAAATTAATAGTTTTTTATTATTAAAAAAACACATAGTTATAATAAAAAATTCAACCAACAAAGAAGGGAAAAGGTGAAGCCCCTGGGCCCATTCCCCTAGGCAGCCATCATTGCTAGTATCTTGGGGATCCTCCCAGAAATTCTCTTCTCATACACTTAGAACCCACCCCCCAACCCCACCATTTTGTACACAAAGAGGTCTACTCTGCCTAATATTCTGTGCTGCTTTTTTGCTGAATGTTATATCTTAAAAACATATTCATGTAGCTCATAAAAATAAAGGTAAAATTTGCTCCCTTCACCCATCGGTCCTTTCTTCCTTGGGATATGGCTTCACCTCCCTACTCCAAGTCTTGGCCACACCCGTCTCCAGAGCTGGTACTCCATTCCCAGTGTCCCCGCTCCCCCTCCCACTCACTACACAAACCCTGTAGGTGCACAAAATGGCATGTACCTGGGCACCAATGGCTTCCACAACACCAAATCCACCAGAGAGGCCTCAGTTCTTTCCCTTCATCTGTGGTTTTGACACTTTGCTCTCTCTTTCTTCTCGCTCACTGGGCTTCCCATGGTCTTCTGCCTTCTCCTGCCCTCCAACACCTTCTATCCTCACATGCTCTCCTACCTGACTATCACATCTATGAGTACCCTTGAGTGTCCTCTTGTCATCCTAAACCTTTTCCTGAAGTGAGTGCGTCTCTGCCCAGAGCTTCTGTCCCCACCTATGAACAGCTGACACATACATTCGTATGTCTCCAGCCCAGGAACCCTGTCCAAGCTCTCGATGGATCTGGACACTGCTCAAGGAGCCCCTGTTCCCCGATGGCTCAAAGGCAGGACAGGCTACATAATTTGTTGGGCACAGTGCAAAATAAAAATGCACATCCCCTTGCTAAAGAGTTATTAAGGATTTCAAGATGGTGACAGAAGAGTATTAAACCGTGTGTGGGGCCTTAGGTGACTGCACAGGTCTCGCACCCAGGAGGCTGGCCCTGCTCAAAGGCATCGCAAATTCAGGGCACCTGGGTGGCTCAGTTGGTTAAGCGACTGTCTTCGGCTCAGGTCATGATCCTGGAGTCCCGGGATCGAGTTCTGCATCGGGCTCCCTGCTCGGCAGGGAGTCTGCTTCTCCCTCTGACCCTCCCCCCTCTCATGTGCTCTCTCTCTCTCTCTCTCTCACTCTCTCTCTCAAATAAATAAAATAAAATAAAAATCTTTAAAAAAAAAAAAAAAGCATTGCAAATTCAAGCCTAGAAAGAAGCATACACCCCCACCCAGCCACCAAATCTGTCCCTTCTTGTCTTTCCTGTTTCAGTGGATGGCAGAGCTACCATCCAGCCCTTTATCCATGGTGCCACCAAGCCCACCGCGGGTGTCCGCTCCTGCCCCTGGCTATCCCACCTGCAGCCTGCCCCAAGCCACCATCACCTCCTATCTGGCCGATGGCAACAGCCTCCTCTGGATCCCCGCACCCTCTCTCCACATTCTACCTCCCCCACTTATGGCCAGAGAGGGTTTGTGGGTTTGTTTTTTCAAAATCTAAACTTAACTATGACGACTCATCCCCCACTCCATCCACTTCCCCACAATCCTTTGCTGAAAACCCCTTAGCGCCTTCCCATTGAAAGTCTCTTTCCCACACAATTATTTTTCTTTGGACTTTTTTTCAGCATATAGACACTTTTATGTTTTTGTAATCAAATCAGTCAGTCTTTTGTGGCTTTTGAGATTCATTGTTTTTCTCAGAATGATTTTTTTCCTACTCTAATATTACAAAAATCTTATCCATGTTCCTTCCTATATCTTGTATTCTCTCTTTTTTTTTTCCTTCTGTGCATGTAAATGTTTGATCCATGTTTGGGTGTGAGGCATGAGCCTTCAGCTTTGTTTTATTCCCAAAGCCCACTCAGCCCTCCTTCAGGGTCCCCTGACTGAACCATCCTTTCCTCTCTGAATTGCAAAGCCACCTTTACCTGGCCCTGAATTCCCATTGGCATTAGGGCTTATTTCTGGCATTTCCACTCTGTCCCATTGATCTCTCTTTCCTTGGGTACATGTTTTCTGATGGCCTGACTTGATTTAAGGATAAAACCTAGACTTCCAGGGCGCAAATGTCCTTCGCTCACTCCTCCATAAATAACAATTCCTTCCACTGGCTTTTCTCTTTCTTTCTTAATAAGAGATGGGGATAACAGTGGTCGGAGACTATTTTCCAGTGAGGTCCAGAAAGCCATTACTCTGGGCTATTGATTGAGGGCTGCGCTATCAGCAGATGGTAGAATTGACACCATTGTGTGGGAACTGAAGAACCCATCAGAGATTGTACCCCATATCCTTACAGAAGGAGCTGCAAGACTTTGAATTCCTAGCCCTTGTTCATGCCTCTGGGCCTTCCCTCGCTCTGGGTCCTTCCCTCCTCCACTTCCTCCTTTCTTTGACTAAACAGACCAAGTCTTCAAAACTCAGCTCAGGTGTCCCCTTGTCCGGTAAACCTCTCCTGAGGCTCCTCCCGGTGCTGCTGGCCTGGGTTTACCTCTGCCGCAGCCTCTGGCACAGACTCACCACGAACGACATCCCTCCCGGCCCCACACCCCTCTCCCCAGAGCACCGTGAGTCTCCTGGGGGCAAGGCCCGGGTCTGGATTCACTTGTGCCCTCCACCTCGCCCTGCCCCTCAGCCCAGCACTTTCAGATGTGTGTGGGCCGGAGGTATCTGTTGGTTTTCTGTACAAAAGCTACACCTGATTATTGTAGAAGAGGAGATCCAGATAACAGAAGTGCTCTAAGTAAGCTCATCTCCCAGTCCCAGCGTCTTTTCCGGAAGAAGCCGCTATTGGTTTGGTGAGTAGCTTGGTAAATGTCTGCAGGAGGAACGGCCAACTTCCCTACCATGGAGGGCTGCTCAGCCCTCTTCAGACGAAGAAAATTCTCATGTCTCTTTTACAGTTCAGGGAGAGGGGGAGGCCCAGGAAGGCAAGCCATCACAGCCAGCAGCGGCCCAGCGGGCTTCGAGATCTGCTCTGAAAAAGCAGCCACCCTCACCAGGCCACCGTGCAAGTCCCCGGCCGGGTCGTGGCCCCGGCAGAAGCAGGGGTGCAGCAGGCCTGGCCCTGTGTGCGGCCTGCGGCAGGGTGCTCGGGCCTCCTTCCTCCTGCTTCCCTGGCCTGAGGCCCTCCCGCTCTCCCTGCTTCCCGCTCTACATCTCTCTTTCCTCCAAACCTACTCATTTATCACCTTTTGATGAGCTCTGCCAGGCAAGCCGTGTCAGGAAATTTCTCGGTGTTCGTTTTAATAAAACTTAATTATTAAGACAGCCTCACAAGTCATAATACATTTAGTGGCTCATTTTTCACTTCTCCACTAGAGGCCTCCTGGCAGCCAGATGGGGCAAGTGGGGACTGTGGGGAGGGCAGGGTCAAAGCCCTTTCTGGCCTTGTAGGAGCTGAGACGAGGGGACCGAGTCCCTGACCCTTTCTCCACCAGGCCTCAGCCTTTACTCTTCATACCGGAGGGGTGGGGTGGAGAGAGCACCAGACACGGAGTCGGGAGGCCTGGGACTAAGTCCTGCTTCTGCCAGGATCACGGGTCTCCCCACTCCATGAAAGTAGAGTGTGCCTATGACACTTTTCCTAAGCCCAAATGGCATAAAGCCAAGAAGCAATTACTTATATGGAAGAAACTCTGAGCATTCCCAGGCCCAAAAAATCACCTCTCTTAGGATTTTTTGACATCTTAGGCCACATCTTGCTAATGGATGCACAAAACAAATCTGGATAAAGTACAGATGCTCCCAGGCACAGTTCAGAGCTGTCGCGTCCGGATGCTGAGATGCTGAGTGCGGCTCCCGGGGAAGGAGCTCGGTGTGGCCGCTGTCGCCGCTCTGCTTGGGGGCTGCCCTGCCTCTATAGCGGCTCCCGGCAAAACCCACACCGCAGACCATTTCTGCTTTTTCACCTTTGTTTGCAAAGGCAAAAATCTTTGGATTTCTTTCATTTAGGGAAATTAGGTACTAATGTAGGTCTTCTGTAAAAGTGAAGTAACATAACACAAACTTTCCTAAAGTGGGGGAGACCTATATATAGTCTCCCCGGGCCTCAACTTACTCATCTGCAAAATGGGAATAGTTTTGGTCCAAACCCAACAGAGCCATTGTGAGAGTCAGAAGCAAGATCCTGGAATGAGAGGCCACCCCAACAGACCGATGGAGGCAAACCTACAGGTGGTGGAAGCTGGCCGTGATGATGCTTGTCCTCACTGGCCTATGAACCAGCTCACCTGGGGAAGGGCTGGGGTGAAATTGCAGGTCCTCCATAGTCACAGACACAGTCGACCTATTCCAGGCCTTGTGCTGAGGGCTTTGTGTGCACAGTTTGCAAAACTCTCACAACAGCCCTAGCTGGTACTAGGATTATAAAGTTGGGACTAGTAGTATCCCTATTTTCCCAGGTGAGAAAACAGAGGCAAAGGGAGGAAAATGCAATATTTCCGAAGCTACGGAACTAGTTGATGGTGGAGCCTGATTTGAGGTCAATGCCCAGGGAGGAACGGGAGAGGCCAGGAACTTCTATAATCAGGGTGACCTCACCTTAAAGCTCAGGGGAATGCAGAGGTTAGCTGAGAACCAGGGTCCCTGGCAGCTTGATGTGGAGGGTGTGGGCACACCTGTGATGCTTACAAGTGAGATGGATTCTACTCCTGCCATCTCATCCACAAATCCAACAATAGCAACGTGGTCCTGGCGATGTTGCCAATTCTCTGACGACCCTCCCCCCCACCAGGAGGTGAGCAGGGAGACGGGTGGTGTTGGTAGAGCTGATACAGGGCTAGGCCTGTATCAACATTAAGTGCCAGGCCCCATCCTACTAGAAGCTTGACATGCAACGATTTCTGATTCTCACAAGACTCCTCTGGGGTCATCAGTATTACTTCCATTTTGCTGATGAAGAAACAGGCCCAGAGAGTGTAAGTGGCCTGCCCCAGTTCACACAGCCAGGTTTGTGCCACCTGGACAGCATTCCTAGCAATGCTGGGAATCAAACCCAGCTCTGACCAAACTCAGAGCCTTTCTCCCCCGCCGCTCTGCTTCCCTCTGCATCATATCTGCTTCCACACATTCATCCCAGCCTCCCTCTGTGCACCTACTATGTGCCACACACCGGCTGAGTGCTATTTTAACAGCCTGTCCTTACCTAGTCTGCTCAATTCTGCCCAGGAAGGGGAGAGTCTCTGCGGGGAGGAGCCTCCCTGCCTCCAGCTCAGAGCCAGAGAGGCAGTCTCTCCCACGCTGCTGTCCCAGGAGCGAGCAGGCAGCTTTTCTTAGGTTGTTCTAAGTTAAGGATGCTGTCTTCTGGTAAAACAAGGAAACAGAGGGGATAAAAATAACAAAACAAAAAGAGAAAGTCATAAAGTTACAAGAACTCTCAAAATATCTTTCTGTTCTGGATACAACTCCTAACACAACTGGGGTAAGGGCCCCTATGGGAAGTTTTCATCTCTAGTTTCAAGGGCCCTTAAAGAATGCTGGAGCAGACACTGGTTATGCACACCACTTCCTCCCTCCTTTCCTCTTTCCTTGCCAACAGACCAAGTTTTGTTCACAAATCTGTCCCCCAGGGAAGCTGACCCTACCCTTGGCTCAGGGTGAAATCCTGAATGATCCAGTATGCCCTCTTTCCAATGATGGGTTCAGGGGTGGCTGTGGCCCATGCTTTCTGGGGTCAGGGAGATGATTTCATGATTATTGGGTTGGTTGGGGGTTAAATTTGTTTCTAATTTGCAGTTCCAGATTTTTAGGTGCTCATTCTCTGATTAATTACAACAGTAGATGATGAAATGTCAAAACGTAGAGCTGCCCTCTCACTTCCTGCAGGAGCCGACACATTCTATTTCTCCGCAGATTGACCCAACTGTCTTAGTGTCCCCACCTTAGAAGGCAGACTGTCTCTGTTCCAATCTGGGTCTTTATTTCCCTCTTCATGGCTGACAGTTAAAGGCATACTGCTGATAACAGAATGAATAGAGAAGATTCTGGGTTAGCCTTAAAAAAATAGACATGTTGTAATTTGTCTTGAATTTTGACCTTTCAGTAAATGGCTTGTTTCTAAATTATAGTCTTGGGACAGTGGTATGACTCACTGAAATGGTTAATAGCCTGAAATTTTGATTTTAGAGCAAACTTTGGTAAATAAAATTACCTGGTTTTCTGCTGACTTCTGCTTTTGGAGAGCTGTTCTCAGAAAAAGCATTGTTATCCCACAAGCTAACACATCACTCCCTACTCTGTAACCAAGAGCCTCAAATTCCTCACATTCAAGAAAAATGAAAATATTCTAACCACGTCCTAGCAGTAATGCCTCAACATAAATTACGAAGCACAAAGACGGTTTTGAAATGCAAAGTATTTTGTTATAAATGGCCTTCCCTTGGGCCCACAGACGAGGACATTTCCGATATGTTACTTGGACCCATAACTCCCATAACTCAGGGATTTTCTACCTATCAGAAAGTAAATATTTCGTTTTACAGGTCTAAGACAACCACCTGTTTATTTCATGGGCTGGCTCTTAACTATAGCCTGGTTTAGAGTCATTAGTGGCTATTAGCATTGTTCATTCATTGAACAAATGTGTCTGAAGGCTGCTTCGTGGGCCCTCTTCCAGGCCCCTGCAGAGACAGAGATGAATCCAACATGACCCTGTCCTCAGAATTCACATCTCCAGAGATCTGTAAATTCACATTTGCCATAGAGTATGACAAAAAACTCCAGTGGTCATGCATTTAAGGAGGATAGGAACAAGTCAGCTTGTGGTGGGAGGTGTCAGGGAGGGCTTCAGAGAAAAAGTGTCCCTTGGATCTTAGACCCAGGCTCCAGCGGGTCTTACCCCCTGGGCACTCGTGATCTGATCCTGAAGACTCCAAACTCAGCCCATGCCTGAGGGTTTCTGCAAGACCATGCAACTCCAAGGTCAATTTTCCATGCTCGCTTTCCTGGGAGAACCATTCTCCTGTCAAGCCCAGCTCTGCATTGTCAGAACAATTTCCCGCATGTCTAAGTTTCTAGGTGAGAATTTTGGCATCTTGGGTTCCTTTTAAATAGGACACACTTGTAAAGTAAAAAAAGAAAAGGTTCTTGCAAGCTGTTAGCTTTCAAGATTCCAGTGCAGTGGGATTTTCAAGGTGCTTAGGGTGAATAAAAATGACACAGACGGCTGAACACTTCCTACAAATGAAACAGCAATATGGATCTGAGTTTTATGCCTGACTCTTGAGATGGTCAATGAAAAGGAAAGGAAAGCAAAGGGTCAAGAGTATTTTCAGAGAGTTTGCCCCTAGATGTTTCAATCCTGTTTTCTTTGGACTTTGAAAAGTGGGATTGCAAGTTACCTGTCAAAGAAGCATCAAACCAGAGGAATCCAAAATGTGTGGTGTGGCCATCCAGGGGCAGGGCTTCGGAGAGGACCCCTTGAGATTGGTTGCTTAGAAAACTGGGGCTTGTTGCCTGGGGGTATTTTGAAGAAGTCACCAGCTGGAGGCACTGAACAGGCAATGACCTATTGTTTCCTATATGATAAAATACTGCTTTTCTAAATATAATAATAATAATACCAGATAATATCATATATTATAATACATATAATATAATATCATTATAATAATAGCAACCCCAGGGGAGGGGCTGACAGAGCACTGGAGACAATTGGGTGAGAGGTTAGGACTCTTGCCCCAGAGAGCCCCCTCTCACCCTCTGCATAGGACCCAGAAAAGCTCCATTTGATCAATTCCTTTGAGACATGAAGACTTCTCCACTTTTAAGAATCCCCACATGAAAATGCAAGCACATCATGGTATGTCCCAAGGCAAAAATAATCTTCAGTTCCTTCTGATCTTAGTGCAGCTCCGTGAGGATGCTACCTCTTTTTTTGGCCCTCTCAGGGGCTCTGGAACTCGGGCTGTGATGCATGGACAGGACCGTCTATGCCTGTGGGACATGTGTCATCAGGAGGGAGCAACATGCACACCTATATGCACTTTGTGTAATATTCAACTTCCCAACCTCATGAATCTATTCAACAATTTTTCCTTGACATTCAAGCACTATTTACATAATTGATAAATCAAAACTTATTAAAAATGGAACCAATTAGAATTTCCCAAACTTATAAACATTGGTCATAAAATCATTTACCCACATTGTGCAAAATTTTTCATTAAAACCATAAGTTTAATGTGTCAGACTCTCCTAAATGCTTCAGGCACCTAAAAACATCAGCCGAAATGTACACAAAACGTCACCATGACTGAAAAACATATACTTAGAGTTGCTCTTAAACTGGTTACAAAGTATAAGGATCGTGGATAAATACTGAATTTTTCATTATTTTTATATTTACACTTTCTCAGTGTTACTTTCTTAGAATTAATATGAGAGTTTCTGGGATAAGGGCAAAAAATGTATTTTTGGCTAGGATTGCAGATTTCTTCTAAAACCAAAGAAAAATAATATTATGTCAGGCCAGCAGTCTGGGGGTTACTGTTTCTTATTTGGGACACCAATAAAGGGTCTTCCAACATTACTGTGTTTATTATTAACACATTATTAAATGTGGCTTCACTAAGAATGTGAAAGTCCATGCCTTTCATGTAGAGCTTCTTGTCTGTGACCAGAAGTTTTTCTCAAAGTGATGTTTCATCTCCCGCAAAACCAGGGATCGAAAATCAGCAGTTTGCTGTCTTCATGAAGACATTTAGCCAACTCAGCATCTCCTATCACATCATTGCTTCCCTCCTGTTCTTGTGCATGACTACTAATTTCTATTTTTTCTGCATGACTATTCAATGTATTCAAAATCCACTCTTTCTTCCTTACAAGGGTAGAGAAAAATGCCTATGTGCTTAATAAACCAACATATATTTAATAGTAGAAACAAGATCTCTCACATAGGCAGCTAGTTAAAATAGAATAAAATGAAACTGTATCATGTTCACCATTTTTGGTACAATTTATATCAACTTTTCTCTTTGGAGCTTCATTAGGAACTTATGGCCCTTCACAGATTCCATGTGCTTAAATTAATTATAGTTATCAATCTCATTTGATACTCAAATTGTCAGAGCCTGACGAGTGGAAACCTCTTTACTCTAGCTTTTTGGTCCTTTCAGAGCTCCCAGGCGACATCCTAAAGAGCATCCTTGCTTTCTCTGCACAAAAGGAACTTCCTTCCTACCTCCAAAGGTTACCCTCCAAAGATCCCTATTTCTTGCAGTGGAGACCAGTATTAGAGACAAAATCTGAGCATCAGGGGGCACATGAGAGTTGGTGGCTGGATAGAAATGCCACTGTTATTGTGCTCACTTCAAGTGACAGAAGTGGGAAAATGTTTAAAGTCGGGGAGTTCATGTTAGTGCTTCCAATTTAACTGTAGCATTGCTCAGTTATGTTCTCTGACAGAAAAGCTTCAAATAAATTTTCTCAATGACATATTTAACCTCTCGTCCAAGCTGTAAATGGTGCCTCACTTCTCTTTTGTCTTATATTCATAAAATAAATAGACATAAAATGTTTAATCTTTTTCATTAATCTGTAGTCAGTTGATTAAAGAATGTAGAAGTAAGGTCAAGTCCACTTTAATGAATGGTTTACATCTATCCATATGTAAAGGGGTTTATTTATTGGGGATTTATTACCATGACAGACAGAAATGTTGAGAATAACCTCACACACCTTCCATAATGATGGCTATTTATGGTTGGTTTTATAGGGAAAAGGCCTAATCCATGCTGGGCTTTTTTTTCTGAGTGGCCCACAGGGTCATATGCGAAGTGCAATTGTCATTGCTCGCTTCTGAGCCCTTCTTTCGGAGTCTGAGTCTTTGTTTATGGATATAGTAAAGTGAATTTCTGAATCCCAGTCTTTTATCAACTGCTAAAGCATTTTGCTTCCCTCCGACATGGTTAACAGAATGTTGGCTGCAGCGATTGGATGCTTTGCAATCTCTGTCTTCCACCAAGCGTGGTGTATTGGCATTCCCTCTGGCGGTGGTGTGTTAGGCCAATTGAGAACATAGAAGATGTTAATGCTTTTTAAAAGAGTTGTTAGCAGGAAAAGACATTGTCTGCTTGGAATCCACTCAGAGAAGAGATCTACCATTGAGAGAGCACAAGAGACGTCCTGCACGATGCCATTCATCTTCCTCCGACATTGCTCCATCTACCTGCCATCACTCTGGATGTTTTAGGTCAAGTTTATGTCCTTTCCCTGGAGGCCAAGGAAGGGTGGACTTTTAGCCAAGGATTAGTCAGTATAACAACAACAACAAAAATTACAACAACGGCCAACTTTTGAATCTCTACCGAGTGCCAGGCACAGTATGAGGCTCATTACAGTTATTATAAAATCCTCGTAACAGTCCCATGAAGTTTGTGCAATTATTTGCTTCATTTTACCTTTGAAGAAACCAAGGATCAGGTAACCGAAGCAATTTCTCAAGGACTCACAGCTGATTACTGGCAGAGCTCAGAAGCTGTTTTGAGGAACCATGCCTGCTGACGAAAGCCATAGCCCCCCAAGATCCTGATGTAATTTGTCTTCACTGGGGCTCCAGCACTGGTATTTTAAAAGTCCACAGAATCCTAACAGAATTATAGAAGATTGTATCTAGTATGCTATGGGAGTCAAGTAATGTTCAAGGCCAAGGCTGTCAGAAAGAGAGAGAGATAGAGGGAGGAGCAGGCGAGCGCGAGAGAGATTTATTAACTCCAAAATCATAATAACTTCCAAAGCCCTCTGTCAACAATTTCTCCCTCCACTGACACAGCCCTGGTGACACTCATAGCCATATACTTGGGATAGTTATCAGAAGAAGCATTTTGCTATTGCACTCCCAATCTCTTTGTCCTGAAAGGTTTTATCGGGTCCTACAGTATTTCAAGTAGGCAATGGCTAGACTCCATGTGACCACTGGCAGACTTAAGCCTAAATTCTATATTTAAAATATCAGATGGGAGAAATGGCTTTTCTTCACTTTTGTTCCACCTGGTTTCCAAGGATGAATGGGGTCAAAAGTCGGTCTTGTGCCTGAAAGTCTGGACGGTTAGGGCCTTGAGAATGTTCATTTGCAGGCTATTGAGATGGGTATTTATTTAGAGCTATGCTTACCTGGGTGCAGAAATTATAGGTGACTGTGGGGTGGGAGCCAGCTGGGTGGTGGGGGAAATCACCCAGCTGAGCCGAGGCGAGGGACCATCTGACTGAAAAGATGAAAGACAGAAGGCACTCCAGGAGGAAATGCAACTTTTGTGCTGTCTTGGGATCATCACTGGGATATTGCTCAGATCTGCCTAACGTAAGCTTCTGAGTCCCCTTAAAATGTGCTGATCCAACCTCTCCATTTTAAGACCGCCTCTCCTGTCTGCTGCCATCCCTCTTGCTTCTCTTTCTTTAAAGACAGCAACATTGCTTTTTGGAGTTAGCATGCAAGACAAAAGTACAAATCACAGAAAAATCAGGCACATGTCTGTCAGTGATGATTTGCGTGGGGCTGCAGGTTCCGGAGTGATGGTTAGGATGACCCCGGAATCAGATAGTCCTGAGTTAAATCCCCACTCTTCCTCTTCCCAGGTCAGCAACTACATGCCTTTGGGTTTCATGTTCCTCACTTGCAAAAGGATTGTAAAAGATAACCTCTGTGGGATTAGATCTCAGCATTGCTAGATTCCAAAATAGGCACACTAGAGTCTGTTCATTCTGTGTTTCTTGAGAAGGCTCCATGATGCTGAGGACATCAAACCAAGCCCATCGCCATCTCGGCTCTCATGGACCTGTCAGTCTACTGGGCATAACAGTAATGAAAATGAGAATACTTCACCAAAGAGGGTAATATCGTGTCTCTGGGAAATGCAACGAGTTAGAGGTGGGTGGTACTAAGGCAGCGTGAAATGGGGATGAAGCTGTAACCAGGAGAGCAGCCATTTTCCACCTCATCACTTTGCGTCCCTGCTGTCCCTGTGGCCTTTTCAAGGTGAACTCCTGACAAGCATTCTGCATCAGATCCCCAGGGTTGTGGCAGCAAGATGAGTCACCTCACAAATATAGTACGTTTCCCTAGGGGGCGGCAGTGGGTGGAAGCATTTGTAGAATTCACTCTGCTTTAATAGATCATTTAGAGCATGTCATATATCAGAGAGCGAAAACAAGCTAACAAGCTAAGCAGGCATGCCGCCCCTCCTGGGGCCCTGGCTGGGGACTCCCAGCCCGCGCACCCCTCCACCACACGCATGTCTTGGGGAGGCTGGCAAGATCCGGGTTCACAGAACCTCACTCAGCCCCACCTCTCCCTCCAAGGCCAGAGTGCCCATTCTCTCTCTCTCTCTTTCTCTCTCTCTCTCTCTCTCTCCCCTTCTTTCCCCTCCCTCTGTCTCTCCTTCATTCACTCCATCTCTCTCGCTCCGGCTCCCTTTCCAGCTTCTTCCATATCTGCCTCCATTTGCACCCCCACCCCATCACCCCATCTCCAACCATACCCAGCAGGAGTGAGAGCTGATCTTCACTCCCCTACATAACTCATGGCCCAAGCAGGACCTCTGGACTTGGACCTAGGCAGAATCCCTTCTTCATTCCTGCTGGTGACTCTATTCCCTCCTTCACCACCTCTTCCTCCATATCCTAAACTCAAACCCACAGAGCCCAGCCCTGGGCCCAGGGTCTGGACAAAGAGGGTGGCTGATGCCCCCTCCGCCCCCCCGCTCCACACACGCACTCACATATCCCACCTTCAGGGTCATGTGGATTTGCAGGGACTATTCTGGGAACCACCTCCGGGAATCTGCAAAAGAGCTGGGGCAGGTCTGAGTCTCCACAGGACCCACCCTCCGCCTTTCAGGGGCTGAGCCTTTGTTCCCTTCCTGAAGGGGCTGCAGAGGGGGGGCTACTGGGGACACAGTGTCAGAGGAAGGTAGGCAGCCTCTAGGCTGCCACTTGGCCTGCACATGAAGGAGGAGAAAGCAAGGAGCCCAAGGATAGAACAGCTGAGCCCTGCCCCCAGGACCCACATTGTTGGCCCCAGGCTGCCTCAGATCACAGCTGGTCTCAGTTTAACTGAAAACTGACCAGACAGGATCCCCTGTGTCATTCTTCTAGACTCAGCATCATTGTCAAGACTGGTGACCATCCCTGGAAGGAAGAACAGAGCCCTTAGAATTGTCAGAACCTGAGCCAGGATTTGTCCCATATGTCTTCTCATTTACCCTTCCTAAGAAGCCTAGAGGTTGGTACAGAGGCCTGCCCCAAATGACAAGGATGTTGAGTTTCAGAGAGCCTAAGTGACTTGAGCAAGTCCACACAGCTAGAAGCATCAAGGCCTGTCCAGCTCCAGTCTTCCCACTAAATAGCTCTATTCCCTGGCAACAGGTGTCCTGGGGTCCTGACCCAGGTGAGAGTAGGGACAGTGTCATTGTTGTAAGGCAGACCCAACAACTCAATTCAGAACATCAGGCCCTAGCTCATGGTCATTGGCTGGGCAAGGATCCCAGCATTATCCACGCCATGCACTCCTGCTGATGTCCATCAGGAGCACCCTGCCTATGCATCCCAGATACCACCCGATTGGCAGAGAGTTCAAATGGGAGATCCTGCCTTGCCCTCCCAGTTTAAAGGTTGGGCATATGGACTCAAGAGTGCATTTTGCCTTCTGAGACTGTGCATTTCAAGGAGAGTAACCTAGAACAAAAAGTGTGGCGATGGATTTATCCTGAAGAAACCCTACTCACGACTTCTGGAACCAGCCTGGTTCCTGGCAGTTCCTGGATTTCGTTGTTAAGCATCTTCTGGGTGTGTGAGTTCCCATAGTCTTCTCATAAGTTCTTCCTTCTGCTAAAGTTGGCCAGAGTCAGTTTCTGTTGCTTGCAACCAAGAATAACTCTAACTAATATATCACTATCCCACAGGCAATAGAAACCCACAGTGTGATCATCAGGGCTATTTATGGCCACGCCTCACCAGCCTTCCCCGACCAGCTTCTTCCTACCTGTGCCTGCTACACCCCAAGTGTACCACAGTGGTTCAGGCCTGCCCACTTGTGTGCTTTGGTTGTGCGATCATTGATTCAATCAGCTCCCCACTAGCAAGCATTTTAAAGTTGAGATATAATTCATTTGTTAGTCAGTGTTCTCCAGAAAAACAGGACCACTAGTATTAATATATTGGTCATTATATATAACAGTATTATACATCATGTATATAATACTCCATATTTATATGGAAAGAGATTTATTTCAAGGAATTGAGTCCCGTGATTATGGAGGCTGGCAAATCAGAAATTTGCAAGGCAGGTCAGCAGCCTGGATACCCGAGGAGGGGTCTCCAGGATGTTGCAGCTCAAGCCTGGAGGCAAAAATCTCTCTTCCCCAGGGGACTCTCACTCTCTTTTATGGCCTTCAACCGATTAGATGAGGCCCACCCACATTATGGAAGTGAATTGGCTTTACTCAAAGTCTACTGAGTCAAATGTTACTCTCATCTAGAAATGCCTTCACGGCAACATCTAGACTGGTGTTTGATCAAGCAACTAGGCACCATGGCCTAGCCAAGTTGGTATACAAAATTAACCATCACAATTCACATATAAAATCAGCCCATTTAAAACATACAGCTGAGGGGTTTTTAGCATATTCACAGAGCTGTGCAACCGTCACCACTATGCAATCACAGAACATTTTGTTACCTCAGAAAGAAACCCGACTCTCAGTCACCCCTCCTCCAGCTCCTGGAAACCAGCTTCTGTATTTTGCACATGCTGGCTCACCTTCCTCCTCCTCTCCCTTTGCCCACCCAGCAAATTTCTACTCATTGCTCAAAAGCCAGCCCTTCTGAAATCTCTTCCTTGACTCCAACCTCGCTGAGACACTTCATCCCACTCAAAGTGAGTTAATCACTCCATCTTCTGTGATCGCCAGTATACGCTGTCTGTGCCTCCTTGCAGAGCCCTGAGCAAGAGATATTAACTTGTTTCTCTTTCTCATCAGACCAGGCATTCTTAAACTGTGGCTGGGGATTTCGGGAGTTTTTGAGATGGACCCCACAGTTTACACATCTGTGGGTGTGTTTGTGTGTGTTTCTGAGGTGAGGGTTTACCGATTCATCAGATTTTCAAAAGGGTCCCATGAAGTCAGAAGCCATGACATTAGGCAGAGCTTCTCGAGGGCGGAGACAAGCTCACCAGCTCCACTAAGCCCTCGTGCCTGGTGCAGAGTAGGAGCTTTACTGGATGTGCCTGGGTGATGAATAAATTACATTTACGGAAAGGTCACTTCCTTCAAGGGTTTGCCATCATCATTCTCTGTGAAGCAGTTAAAAAGCAAAGGCAAATAACATATGGCTAAGTGTCAGAGGAGGAGAATAGATGTGTAAGTGCATACCCATCCATTCATTCATGCATTCATCCACTCCCCATTTATTTTATATACCCACAAGGAACCGAGCCCAGTGCGCCCTGGTGCTCAGCACTCAGGGAAGCAAGCAGTCCCTGAGAGAATCAAAGGTCTCTGAATGTAGAGGATATGGTATAGTAAATCAGGGAAGGCTTCTTGGGAGAGGTGCAACATGAGCAAAGTCTGGAGTGGGGAATAGGATTCAAATGGATGGGATAGAGGCCTGAGAAGGGCGTCCTTAGTGTGTGTGTTGCAAAGAGCATCCAGGTGAGCAGATGCCAGGACAAGGACTTGGATCAACAGTCCCTATGGCCCCGGGAGGTCTTTTTTTTAGCCTCAGGGGGCAATGGTGCAGAGAAACCTGCCTAGTGTGCTGAGCCAACCTGTGTGTAATGAGGTGTGGGGTGTCATTCCCCAACCGGAGCACAGGACAGAGGTGAATGGGTAAAAATACTGACCCTGAGTCCCGCTGGGCCCGAGCAGAAGGAAGATTTCATTAGTGTCAGAGAGAGGAAGGATGTGCCTGCTCCCCCAGAGGCCTGAGGGCAGGAGGCAGGCCAGGCTAGGAGGGTGACCCCATGGCCCCCAGTGGTGATTGAGCAGCCTGGGAGCCCCTGGCACTGAAGCGGGGGGAGAGCGGAACCCCATCCTTTCCCTCCGCACTTACCCTGCAAGATGGAGGACGTCTGCCAGGAAGGGACAGAAATTCCCCTTGAGACAGAAGAAGCCATGCTACCGAAAGTCAAGATTGCACCCCTGTGGACAGAGAAGGAATGAGACTGTCAGGGTCCACGGAACTCAGGCTAGGACTGAATGGGGGAGGGGGGTGGCAGCCTGGGCTCATGGCCTTGCGCAGGAGGCCCTAGGGCTGGCCCTTTGAATCTCCCTCAGCACCCTGTGAAGGCCCCAGAGCCACCCAGCCCTTCCCCTCTCCCCATCTTGCTGGACCCGGTCTCTTCCTCCCTGTCCTCTCCCGGCTCCCACACCTCTGCATTCCTGGGCAGTACTGAGCAGACCACTCTAAATGAAAGTGTGGCACTACTGGGTATTTACCCCAAAGATACAAATGTAGGGATCCGAAGGGGTACATGCACCCCGATGTTTATAGCAGCAATGTCCACAATAGCCAAACTGTGGAAAGAGCCAAGATGTCCATCGACAGATGAATGGATAAAGAAGATGTGGTATATATATTCAATGGAATATTATGCAGCCATCAAAAGGGATGAGATCTTGCCATTTGCAACAACGCGGATGGAACTGGATGGAGGGTGTTATGCTGAGCGAAATAAGTCAATCAGAGAAAGACATGTATCATATGACCTCACTGATATGAGGAATTCTTAATCTCAGGAAACAAACTGAGGGTTGCTAGAGTGGTAGGGGCTGGGAGGGATGGGGTGGCTGGGTGATAGACACTGGGGAGGGTATGTGCTATGGTGAACGCTGTGAGTTGTGCAAGACTGTTGAATCACAGATCTGTACCTCTGAAACAAATAATGCAATATATGTTAAGGAAAAAAAAAAGGAGAAGATAACAGGAGGGGAAGAATGAAGGGGGGGAAATCGGAGGGGGAGACGAACCATGAGAGACGATGGACTCTGAAAAACAAACTGAGGGTTCTAGAGGGGAGGGGTGTTCGGGGATGGGTTAGCCTGGTGATGGGTATTAAAGAGGGCACGTTCTGCATGGAGCACTGGGTGTTATACACAAACAATGAATCATGGAACACTACATCAAAAACTGATGATGTAATGTATGGTGATTAACATAACAATAAAAAGGTAAAAAAAAAAAAGTGTGGCATTATTTGGGGCAGGGATTCTATGCGCAGAGCCGTGCTTGGTTTGGGAGTTTAAAGCTACCATCAATCCCACTCCCTTCCCAGGGCCCACTGGAGAAACAGATGGAGAGCTTGGATGCGGTGAAGTCTTCCCTCTGTTGCTGCTGGGAGTCACACTGGAGGATGGGGCAGATCTTCTAGCCTCAGGAGCTTGGCCATGGGCCCCATGCAGAGCAGCTGGAGAGCTGGGGGCCTCCTGCATGTGTGGATGGCCTGGGGTGTCTGCCTTGTCTGGGGGGGCATGAACTGAGACCTACAAGCTGGATGGGTGGAAGAAGGGGCTGAGCTACAGGATCTGAGGACTGATCACCACTGAAACAGGAGGGAAGGGCCGAGGAAGGGCAGAGGTTTCTCTCCAGTACTTTTGGGTCAGTGTTGGCATATTGACAGCAGAAAGGATTTTCCCTTTTGCTTGGCACTTTGCAAGTATCTTCTAACCAATCCCTTACCGAGTCTTTTTCAGGTAGGGGATAGAGCATTCCGCCATGGGGATAGGGGAGTGCAAGAGATTGAGGAATGAGGCCTTGAAGTGGTAGCCTTGAGCGAGGCCTCTTTTCTCCACCCCCGCAGTGACCAACACACCACGCTCTGCAGAGAGCTGTCAGAATCATCTCAATAAGAGCAGCTAGCAAGCCATGAGGAGTACTGTGTGACCTTGTACCAGTTGCTTAGGCTTTCTGTTCTTGCTCTTCAACTGCAATGTTAAGCCAGCTGAAACAGTCCGAATTCACAGTGAACCTGCTTTGTTGAGAGGCCTCGAGGGCCTCCAAAGGTGGGTAGGCCATGTCCCTGCCCCAGCTGACAGCTCTCAGATCTTCCTGCTCCCGTCACCTCCTTAAAATTCTTGCGTGGTGATGGGGCACGGGGCAAGGGTGACAATAAAGGGAGAGCACAAGGGAGTTCCTTTGTGGTGATGGAGCAGTCTGGTGTCTTGACTGTGGTGGCAGTTACAACAATCTGCAGATGGGATAGAATGGCATAGGAACACACACACACACGAGTACGCATCTGAAAAAGGTCTGTGGATTACACCAACACCAGTCTCTTGGTTTTGATATGTGACTGTAGTTATGTAAGATGCTAACACTGGGGGACGCTGGATGAAGGGTACAGGAGACCTTTCTGTACTATCTTTTTAGTTTCTTGTAAGTCTATAATATTTTCAAAATAAAAAGTGAAAATATATTTTCCTAAGGCCCCTCCTTGCTCTTAGCATAAATCCAAACCGCACCAAGGATGACAGACCCTCTGCAACCTAGCCTCCCTAGCATGCTCTGGAAACCTCCTCCTTGTTCTGCTTGACCCAGCCCTGTTGCCCTATTCTCTATTCTTTGAGTCGGCCCAGCACACTCCCTCTGTGGGGTCTTCACATCAGGTTCTCTCACCCTAAATCCTAAGCACGAATAACCCCTGTCGGTCATTCAAATTTCAGAATCACCCCCCCTCCCCCACAGTGAGGCCTTCTTTCTCAGGTTGTCCGCTTCAGCTCTCCCACTATAAGGATACCACCTCCTGGTATATCCTTCTAGTGCCTATCATCAACAGATGTGACCTTATGTGTTTGCCTATCTGCTGTTCATTATCCTGACCTCCCTTCCCTATGAGAATGGAAGGTACAGAAAGCAGGAAAAATGTCCATCTTGGTCACTGGTATATCCCCATACCTACAACAGGAGCAGGTATCACAGATGGGTAGGGGATATTTATTAATGATAGATGTCTGGCTGGCTGGCTGGCTGGATGCATCACACAAGACTGCATTTGAGCAGTGGTAAAACAAAAAAAGAAAAGAAAAACAATGAAACGAAAGGAAAAGAAAAGAAAAGAAAAAGTTACCTAATGCAGAGGTTCTCCACCAGGACTCATACTATTATTGAAACACACACACCCACCTCCCTGATTTACTACAGGCCCAGACTACTCTCCTAGTCCCCACTCCTCCATGCAGTTCAACTCTGCTATGCCCTTACTTCTTCCTAATTGCTAACCTTCCTGATTGCTAGCAAATCCAGCTGATAGTATAATATCAGCCATTCAAACTTTAGTCTGAATTCCAGGTCAGTGCCAACTTCCTCCAGAGATCTGTAGTATAAACTTAACTTGATATTACTTAATCTTGAGGGAATTTCAGTAAAGGGGAGGGAGGTCCATTTGGGACACATTTCCTGTGCCTGTAAAGTTATGCTTCATAGAAAGCCAAGAGCAAATTCGGATCTGGTTCTGGAGGAGAGGTTGTGACAGCTGAGGACAACTTTTAGTACTTTCAAACATGAAAGACCCTTTCCAGAGCCCTGAGTTATACTCCTAGCTCTATTGTGTTCTCCCTACATTTCCCTGAGCAAACATCTTTCCCTCCCCTGGCCGTCTGTAAGGTGGCATATAAAGTCCTTTCCAGCTTTGAGTTGTATAACTCTAAGAAAGGGTACTATTCTGGGGAGAATCAGTTTTTGAGATGATGTGCACAATCAGAATTAGAGCCCAGGGTGCAGGTCAAGCCCCTTAGCCCCCCTCCCCCACTCCAGCCATTCAGTTTTGCTGTAAAAAGCACATGTATCTCCCCGCCGACACACACACACGCACCAACCTGAGCTTTCCCTCTCACCTGAGGGCTTAGCTTGGGGTAGTCAGTGCTCTGTGTGGCTCTGGCAGTTTGTACAAAGGGCTCCTGAGCAAAGCATTCCATCCCCTGCTTTCGGGACTATGAAGAGCAAGTACCCTTCAGTTTAGCAGCCCAGTGAGACATTAGAAGGCGCTTCCTAGCTCTGGGCACGATAAAACGCTAGAGCAGGTTGCATACGGGAGCCAGGAAGCTTCCATCCCTGGAGATGTTTCTGGATGACTCAGTTGCTCACTTCCATCATCTATCACAAGTTTATCTGTCACATGGTACCTGAACCTGCTTTCTCCAAAGTCGGTCCAAGTCTAGGTTTGGGGAATCCATAAATGGGCACAGTGGTGTGCTGTCACTCTGGCCAGCTCCCATGAGGGGGAACCAGGCTGTGGCTCCCATGGAGCTGCTTAGGAGAAGGTCCCCGAACCGAGGCATGTGTTTACGGTGATGTTTGGCTGCCAGATTTGTATTAGTCTTTCAAGACCTGGCTCCAGCATCTCCCGTTCAGAAGAGCCCTGCCTGACTGCCCTCCCCCCATTCTTCCTGCAGGTTGAATTAGACATCTCTTCTCTGAGCTGATGTGGCCTCTCAGCTGATTGCTGTAGGCCCATCCCCCAGTCGGTGAATGGTTTGTATGTTACTCTGTCCCCATAGGACGGGAGCTTCCTAGGGCCAGGACCGAGCCCACCTCAGGCCTCTCTGCATCTCTGCTACCACCACAGGGCAGCTGGGGCAGAGTAGGGGCTCAGTGGTGCTGGCGAATCACTGGAGGAACTGGCTGGGAGCTCATACATCATAGATGGAAGATTCCAGGGACTGGCAGTGTGGGAAGCAGGCGAGGAGCCCCAGTCTCATCTGCAACCTCCCTCAGCCTCCTCTGACTCGGCAGCCTTGATTCCTAGCAAAATGCATCAGGTCCCCATCACACACCAGGCTCAATGCTCATCTGCATAGCATCCTCCATCCAGAACAGCCCTGAGCTGCGAGCACGAATACTAATGCAGCATGCAAATGCCAGCCCCGAGAAAGAGAGCCCCAGACTGTCAATTAGCTCCCCCAGCACCTGCTAGATGGCCCAACCCCCTCGCTCACTAGGGGCCAGCCAGGGCAAGAAGGGACAACAGACACAGAAGTCAGCTGAAGTGCCACTGTGGTCAAGGCAATGCCCCGTGGCCTCCCAGGAAGGGAGCCTCCATACAGACAGAGTGGAAGAGAAGGCCAGCCTGGCCTCTCAGGAAGGGGGCTCCCAGGGGTCTTCCGGAGGAAGGATGGTGTACCTGCTCTTGGAAGTGCTTCATCACCCTTCCCTCCGCCCTGCCAGCTTCGAGCCAGACCACCTGGGTGCCAGCTTCAGTGCACGTGGCCCGTGACCCATGGTGGAGTCCTCGCGGCCGCTCTCCTCTGACTCGGGGCACCATCTGGGAGGGCTGTGAGTGCAGAGAGCCCCCTCACCCTACCTGTTCTTCATGGAACTGTCCTGATCTCCCCCCTCCCCGCCACTACCTTCTCTTTCCTGGGTGGGTAACAGCATGGGCTTTGAAGACAGACAGAAGGGGGTTCAAACCCTGACTCTCCAGCTGTCTCCAGTTTTGTGACCTTGGGCAGATCATCTCACGGTTCTGACTCTTTGCTAACGCATAAAACGGAGGAGAGGGCAGAGATAGGGGTACGATGAGGGCTGTCTTGCAGACAGCTGAGGAGTTCAGGCCACTTCCTCTGGTGTGCCAGAGGGGCTACTTCGCTAATTTCGTAAATTGTTGAACTTGTATTTCAAATTCCTATTCTTCTTGGGGGCAGAAATGAAATCTCAATACACTCAGAATACCCCCATCTCCTCAGCATGGCCTGAATATTCTTCCAGGGGTTTATGAAGCATTGAGGTATGGGGTGCGCTCGACCTCCGACATGCAGCCTACCCCCTCTCCGGGCAGGCAGCCCCCATGATGTGCTGGTTCCTGAGCATCCTGTGCCCACGCCACCATCCAGGTCATAACTGGGGCCCCCGGCCTACAACCAACGTTTGCCTGCATTTGGGGGCATGGTGGGCCACGCCCCTCTTGAGCACAGTGGGAAGGTTCCTCTCCTTGCCAGACTCCACGTGGAGAAACGAGGATCGGCCTCCTAACAAAGACACACAGGCTAGCGGAGTGTGTTCCGTTTGTGCTGCACAGACGGCGGGCAGGGCTGGGAGGGGGACTCAGGGTCATGTCCATTTTCCCAGACTCGGCTTGGGAAAGGGGCAGGGTCTCCCCGGCCCCGCGGATTCCACCAACGTCTGGGGCCCACCAACGTCTGGGGCTTCAGTGCCGAACGGTGCCTTGCCTGAGGTGGGGCGGGGACAAATCCCATCTCTGAGCTCACATTCTTCTAGGTCTTTTATCAGACCAGAGCCTTTGGAAGTCCACATCCAAGAAGGTGGCCCCATTGTTTCTGTGTCATATTGCCACAGGCCGTGAGTGCCACAGGTGTCCAATGAGGGGCAGGGTATGTGGTCACCGGCAACAGCGGAAGAAGCATCCATTGATATCTCGTAGTTTTATGCGGCCTCATTTCTGCAGCTCTATCCCAGAGTCAGCCCTCCGCATGAAGGCGACCATGACTTTTCTCCTTGCCTCCTTCCTTCTTCCCTCCCTGCTCCGGGCTTTTTTTTTTTTTTTTTTTTTTTTTGCCCTCTTCAGGCTCCAATTGCAGCAGCAGCCGCCTAGCTGGGAAGCTGGGAGCCAGCGAGGACAGGTTCAGCGGGCCGTGGAGGGCCAGGGACGCTCATCGCTGGCATTATTACTAATCATCATGCAGCATGGTTGCTGCTCCTTCCCTCCGCCCCTGCTCATGTCCTCTGGGGTCTTCGGTTTGGAGAAGCCACAGAAGGAAAACAGACCCTGTGTGCATTCTGCATTCCCATAGGCAGATGGGTATGACGGCAGCCCCCTGGCCAGAAGGGTACGGATAGAAGCAGCAACTGCCAGCCAGAGGACCAGGACCCAGCGGCCCTCACTCGGCATCTGTCCCTTGTCTGTAAGAAGCTACACCATACCTGTGAGTCCCCAGTGAATTGTTACCTCCCAGAGAAACAGTATTGGAAAAAATAAGTTACAATAGCAGCAGGAGGGCTTGGAGCCAAAGGGAATATGAGCTCTGGAGTCAGACCATCGAAGTTCAAAGCCAGCTCCACCACTTTCTTGCTGTGTGACTTTGGGCAGGTCACTTAAACTCTCTGTGCCTGGTTGCACCATATATAAAACGGGGGATAATGAGGATACCTATCTTACTGAAATGATTAATGGGACGAGGAACAAATTGGCACATAGTAAACACTCCAAAGACAGTCGCTAGCATTGTTAAAGTAATTATTATATAATCTAAGGAGAATAAAGGAGGGGGGTGAACATGACAAACTCCTGCATATTTCCCCACGGAGATTATGGATCCATATTCTGCACACACTTTAGAAATTCTGTCCTCATTGCCCCAGCCATTTCAGTGTCACACCACTATGACAATTGTCCAGGGCCACCCCCACCCCATCTCAGTTCTGTTCTGCCCCTGACTCTCCCCTCACTACCTGCAACCCCATCCCTTTCTACCTAGCTCCTCTCTTGATTTCTCCACCCCACTTCCACCCTGACCTTTGCCCTCCTAGGCTGATCCAGGCTCCTGACTTTGCTGAATCCAAATGTTTGCTTCTCCCAGGACTTTGAGTGGGGCTGGCCAGCCTGGCCAGAGTCAGAGGATGGTTTTCTCAGCAGCAGAGCTAGAGAAGTCATTCCCACTCTTTCTTGGTGAAATCTGGGATGTTATCATCTGCCCATTGCCCCCAAGCAGTGAGCATAAACTTCTGGACCCCAGAGACCATCTCAGGGTGTGATGGGACAGGAGGCACTCACTAACTTGTGACTGAATGAATGAGTGAGTGAGTGAATGAAATTTAATGAGAATGTTAACAATGACCGGCACCTCTCACTGAGCCTTGCCAGGCATTACACTTAGAGCACTGGAATGCTTCTTCTCATTTAATCCTTACAACAGCCCCAAGAAATAGGCACAATTATTTACACCCATTTCACAGATGTTGAAACTGAGGCTCAAAGAAGTTAAAGCGGCACAGCTAAGAACTGACTGTATCAAATCCCTAATTAGAATCTTTCCCCTGTAGTGCAGAGTTTCTTAATGAGGTGTCCATGGATGTTCTTCATGTGAACACTGTAAAATTTTATGCAGGGTGTGAGTGTGTGTGCACGCAAGCATGGCTATCTTGAAGGAGAAGGTTCACAGGTTTCATTGGATACTTAAATATTTATTTGAACATATTTGAATCCACCTCCCTCCCCACTCTTCCTCCTTCTACCCAGCCTTCCGTCCACCCCCAGAGAGCCATCGGATCAATTTCATGAAGTGCTTACCTTGCGCATGGCCTAGGGTTGACACCCATAACTTTGTGTATGTTGCTTCAGATAATGTAAGCCAAATGCTCTGGACTGTCCTCCCCCCTCGCTGGATCTGGGTAACTTGGAAGGGCTTTGCTGCAAGAGTCTGGGCTGTGTGGGTGGCTGCACTCTGTCTGAACTCATTTCAGCCCTGGTGGAGACTGTTCCAGCACTAGAGCATGAAGGGGGAACCCTTGGGGCAGTGCAGCCATCAAGACATCAAAGGCAGAGCCTGTGACCTGGCTTCCCTGGCATCAGCCCTGCTCCCTGAAGAGTCATGATCAACCTTGACAGATGAGGCCATGCTTGATGCATATGGATATGGCCCTGGAGAGGCACTTCCCAAGGCCAAGTCCTATTCCAAGATCTTTTCTTCCTCCTGGGAAGGTGGGGAAGAAGTTGCTTGCAAAGAAGACTGGAAGGGGAAACGGAAGAATGGAGTTAGCATTTTCGGAGCTGGGACTGTGTTCTAGGCAGGAGACCCTATGCCAGGCACTTTTGTAATCATGATCACTTTCAGCCTCACCCTGCAACTGAGGTTGGTGGAATTATTCCGCTTGCAGATTGCAGAAACTGAGGTTCTCACGGGTCAAATAACATGCGCGAGGTCACAAAACAAACCCAGCATTTGCAACCTGATCTCCCTGACTTGAAAGCTGTATCTAAATCCCTGCCTTCTGAGGATCTATTCTTAGTTGTGACATAACTTTGTAGTTTGCGAAAGGTTTATCCTACCTGGCTTCTCGGAGAGTCCCCCACGCCACCTCATCCCAAACTCATCTGCTCCCTCTTTCCTCCCAGCCTGATCACAGTTCATAATGTTAACAGGATCTGATTGTCTTCAGTCCTAGCCTATCAGTTCCACGAGGACAGGGACTCCTGCCTCTTTGTTCATTATTGGTCCCTCTATTTAGAATGGTGCCTGGCAGGTAGATGGTGCTTAATAAATATTTGTTGAATGAATGAATAACTAAATAAGCCCCAGAGCAAAAATATAATAAAAGTCTTTTGCAGAGTGCTTTGCCAAGAAACAAAGTATTTTCCCTTTACTTTATCTGATCCAGTCCTCACACCAACCCTTGAAAGACCCTGTTCATGTTTCAGAGAGAAGCAGGCTGGGCCCAGATGTACATTTAGTAAGAGAAGTGGGACTTGATCCCAGGGCTAAATGATGGTGCCCTTTCCCCTGCCCTGATGATCTCAGTGTGAGGATTTGCAGAACACTTAGGATGTCCTGGGTCAGGCTAAGCCATGGTGGCTGGGGGCAGGGGGAGGGGTGCCTGCTTTGCTTTCTAAAAACTCAGGATCTATTTGAGGCGGCCAGACTTATGCATGCAGAACATTTGGGAAATGGTACAAGACAGCAGCTAGCATAGTGCTGAATTGCACATAATCAGGTGCCAACCACATTCCCTTCCTTAACTAATCTGAGTCTTTTAATACCAGATGGGGACCCTGAGAATAGATTTCCTATGAAACAGATGAAGAGCAAAGATGGAAGCCAAGGGGAAGGGCTGTGGCTGACTCATTTCTATACCCCTCTAGCCCAGCACGGTACCTGGCCACAACAACAGTGATAGTGGCAGTCCACCGTCCACGACTGACCACACTGTGTGCCAGGTACCTACTAAGGGGCCTGACATCACCTCCAAGTCTTCACAGCAGCACGGCAGGGTGGGTACTCATGTAGTCCATGGAAGGTGAGAGTAGGGTTCAGAGAAAGTACTCACCAGGCTCCAAGTCACACAGCTAAAAAGCAGCAAAACCAGCATGGGAACCCAGGACTAACAGCACCCCCAGATCCGTGCTCTTCATCTGACGCTGCTGGCCCCATGTGGGGTGGGCACTCAGTGACCTGCCCCAGCACGCAAGGATGGAAAGAAAAATGACAGAGGGAGTGTGTGACACAAGAGGGGAGGGAACAAGCTTGTGTGTTCCACAGACAAGCACGGGCACGCTCGGACAGGACCCCTGCAGGCCTCTGACCATTTCACCCCTTCCTCCCGGAACAGCCTTCCGGGGGAGCCTGACGGAGTCCTCCATGGGCGCTTCTGTCAGAGGGATGGGAAGGCCTTGCCTCCAGAGCTTTCTGAGGGCACGGACAGGCGCCGTGGGTGTGTATTACTCAGCCCAGGCTGCTATTACACAATGCCACAGACTGGGAAGCTTAAACAACAGAAATGTATTTTTTTTCACAGTTCTGGAGACTGGAAGTCCAAGATCCAGGTGCCAGCAGGGTGGGTGTCTGGTGAGAGCTCTCCCCTTGGCTTACAGATGGCTGCCTTCTGCTCCCTGTGTGCTCACAAGACCTCTCCTTAGTCGTGTGTTAAGGGCTTGGGGGAACTCTCTGATGTCTGCTCTCAGGAGACAAGATGGACACTTAATCCCATGGGATCAAGACCCCACCCTTATGACCTCATTTAGCCCTAATTACTTTTTCAGAGGCCCCATCTCCTGATATAGCCACACTCGAGGGCAGGGCTTCAACATATGAATTTTGAGGAGACACAAACTTGCAGTCCGTAAGAGGGTAGATGAGGGAGGGACCAGAGCTCGACACGGGCCTCACCTTTAGGAGTAGAAGGAGCCACAGTGAGGGAAGCCCCCATTGGATGGGCCTGGAAAGATGGCCTTAGTGAGTACATGCTGGGGACAGCAGGACAAACTGCCCACACGGTTCTCTGCTCTCTGTGGCAAGTCTCCCAGAGGCAGGAGTGGGTCTGCTGTCTTCTCTCCCTTGACGTGCATTGCTCCCTAGATGCACTCTTTGTGAGCCTCTCACAGGTAATGTCTGATGCCTCACACAGTACGTTTGTGTGTGTGCCAATTTACCTATAGATAACCCCTACCACACAGGGCATCATCAGGAATAAGAGAGCTGTTGTGCATGTAAATATCTGGTACACAGTTGACATGAAGAATAAATATTTGTTGAATAAGTGAATCTTTGCTTGGAAGAGTGCTTCTTCCTTTGAAAAGCTAGGATGTTCTGGTCATCATCAGTTTTTACTTAATAATTGGGTCACTGAGCAAAGCAAATTAGTTCATTCATTCATTCATTGACTACACCCCTGCCAGAAACAAGGGCTTAAGTAGACAGCCTAGAACTAAATCAGTAGTGGTCCCTGCTATTAAGGAACTCTCTGTGCAGAGGGAGAGACAGACAGGAAAGGGACAATGAGAACCAAGGAAATGACTTTTCTGAGGGGCAAAAGCCCCAAGTACTGCAGGAACCCTCAAGGCAGGCACCAATTTGGGGCCAGGAAGGGATTGCTGGAGAAAATGCCGCTTGAATTAGCTGTTCAGAGGATGGGCAGCAGGTCACCAGATGGAGAAAGGGGTGAGGGATATTCTAGGCAGAGGGAGCAGCACATGCAAAGGCCCTGAAGCACAACCATAGAGGGCACTAGGGAGGGTCTGTGTGGCCGGAGCCCCAAAGGGAGCACTGGAGAACAGACAGATGGGTAGACAAAGCCAGACCACAAAAGGGCCTCATAATTAATACTTAGCAGTTTGGACTTTATCTTGATGACCTCACTTTATTCCCACTGCTCAGAAGCAGCCAATTGTAAACTCCTCCAGAGGTACTTCGCTTTCTCTTATCTGTAAAGTAGAGCAATTCATCTCTACTCTGCTTCTTCATATGGTCATGGGGAAGAAGAGGAAATGCAAGAATGGCATCCTTGCCTTCTGGAGACTCTCGAGGGTTGGTCCAGGTCTTCAGGAAGTGTGATGAGCAGATGCCTGAGAATCCAGTGATCCTAGAGGGCTGCACCACCCTCTCCCCAGCAAAGATCCCTCCTCTGTTCCTTGAGTCCTGGCCACCGTGATAGGTCTTCTCCTGACCCCTGGCTTCAATGCCACCCCCACCCTTCTTCTCTAGCAAGGAGTGCAGGAGGGAGGCAGAAGACCAGCCTCTACCAGTCCTGCTCCATCAGCCAGGACTCTAGGCCTCATGGACACAGACAGATAAGTCCTGGCAGTTATGAGAGCTGAAGATTTGAATCTGGTGGGGCCCAGGGGAGATGTCCCCAGCTCAGGGGTCCCCATTGTCCTCACCTGTCAACAGGAGGTGGTGACACAGCCCTGGACTCCAAGTTTTAATCCCACATTCTGGCTAAGTCACTTCAGGCAAATTCCTTACCTTTGGTAAGCCTCAGCTTCTCTTTACAGTAATGATTAGACATGACCTAACTCACAGGGCAGGGGGTGCTGTGGGGTATACATAGCAAATGGCAACGCGAATGAAAGGGACGGATGTTATTAAGCGTACTTTCCCTGTTGCACAAAATATGAAGTGTGTTTGGATTTGAGAAAGCATTAAATGCTGAATTAGGTAAAGAAAATTACTCAGAGTCCTTGGCCAAGTCTCAGGCCACCTTTGTCCCTGAAAGGGCAGCTAATGGGCTGGAATGAGGGGAAACAGCTCCTGAGAGGCCTTGTATCCTTGGGCTATGACTATGTGCCTGTGTGGCTTTGAGCCTGCGTGAATGCTGGTAACAGTAATGCCATTTTGCACTGTGTGTGTGTCTTTGAGCCTCTGTGTTCGTGTGTCTAGATCTTAGGTGGGGTCCTGTGGATGCACCTGTGAGCATATTATGGGCTGAGTGTGTCTGTGTGTATAACAGCAATGTCTGTGTGGACTTGTGGGACTGTGCCCACATTTTCTGTGTGACTATGTGTACAGCTGTGTTTGTGAGGCCGTATGTTGGGGGACCTGTGATCTGCAGGCATAGTGTATAGTGGGAACTCAGGCCACTTCTACCTGGAAGAGAGGTAGCTCCTCTCAGGCTTTCAGGGAGCAGAACTTGCATTTCAGCACCACAGGGAGCTGGGATGGACCCATAGGGGTGAACCCAAACTTTGCCTTTTGCATGAGATACTGAAATAGGGGTTGGGGTTCTGTGTGATCTGGAGTGAAAACTCACAGCAGAGAGACTGTTTCTTAAATTCAGCCATTACCCCCTCAGCACTAACTCACAGCCTGCCCCGTAGCTGATGGCTAGAAAATTACTTGGGGGTGGGGGTGGGGGGTAGAAGGATGAAGGAGGGAGAGAGCGAGGGGAGAAACAAAAGAGAGAAAGCAAGGGTCCAAAGGGGCTCCTTTACTCTCCCCGATTCTCAGTCATTAGAAGGTGGCCCTGGCGTTGGAGGAGCAGGAGAGACCCTTCCTCCCATGACAACTCAATTAGATGTATGTTTTTCATCTCTCCCTGGGTGGGGCAGACTTTTTTTTCCCACCCCATGAATTCAGGCAGTGGGTTAAATAAGATTTCCCTTGAAGTCAAATGAATTAGCGCATCACACACAGGGACACACACACACACACACACACACACACACACACACACACGTTCTCCGGGGAACAATCTGCGGCTGCCCCCTGAACCCCACCCATCAGCCAGGTGCCTATCCGGGTCCGCGCGCCCAGGGACGCAGCCCCGGAGTGCGCACAGCTCGGCAGGTGCAGGCGCGCGGGGCGGTGGGCAGCGGGGCGGCTGCAGGCGCCCCTCGTGGGCCCGGCCCCCCGCCCCGCCCCGCCGGGGTTACCCGCGGGCCACTCCGCGCGCCTCAGAGTCTCCCCGAGCGCGGGCGGGCGGGCGCGCGGCTCCGCTCCGCGCCGTGCCTGGCTCTGTTCATTCATGATTGGTACCCGGCCCCCGAGAGCCAGCCCGAGCGCCGGGAGGGGAGCGCGGCGGGCGGCAGCAGGGGCGGGCGGAGCGCGGCTCCCGCACCGCACGCGCCACTGGCTCGGGAGCCTCGGCCGGCGGGCGCGCAGCCCCGTGTCCGGCTCCGAGCAGGCTGCGGGGCAGCGTCCTCGGCCCGGTTCCGAAGGCTCGCAGGGAGCCGCTGGCCCTGTGAGTCAGTGCATGTGCGGGGCTGAAGAAGGAAAGGAAAGGCTCCCAGCGCCCCAGCCCCACGCTCGCTGAATACCAAGCTGCAGGCGAGCTGCCGGGTGCTTTTTTTTTTTTTTTTTTTTTTCCCTCCTCCAATTCGGAGTAGAAGAGCCACACTGATTTCTTTCCAGGGGAGGGGAGGGGCAGGGCAAGGGGTCCCAAGTCGCACACAAGTCTTCACTGCCATGGGGGCCGTCATGGGCACCTTTTCATCTCTGCAAACCAAACAAAGGCGACCTTCTAAAGGTAAGCCACCTCCTTCTTCCTTTTGTTCCCCTGGCTGGGTTTGGGGTGCTTGGTGCTGAGCTGGGGTGTGCCACCTGCCTCCCTCGGCCTGGACCCTCCTCTCTACGAGGAGCAAGGGCAGGTGCTTGTATCCAAAGGAGTAAGAAACCTGGCGGGAGGTTTGGTGTGAATATCGTGAACACGCAGAGGAGGGAGCCAGAGTGGGCGCTGGCCCCAGGGCGGGTGGGGAGAGCCCCTCTGGGGTTCCAGGTGCCAGGACTCTCCTCCTGGAAATCTCTAGGAGCAGAAGAAGAGTGGGATTCACAGGTGGGGGTGACTGGATTGTCTGAGTGGAAATGTTGGGAAGCTCTTTCGGTTCCCATGACGGCCCTCGATTGTGCAACTGTGGGCACCCAGCGAGGGTGCTCACACACTCACACACTCCTCCGGGCGGCAGTGCTGGTGCAGACCTAGGAGTCCGTCATCAGGGAGAGGGTGCTCTGTCTGCCCACCCCAATAAACCTCTGCAAGCCAAAAGGAATCAGCTGGTGCCACGTGGTACAACTCCCAGGGCTCGTGTCCTGCTGCCTGGGGGCGTCATTAGGAGCGAGGGCATCACACAAGGGTGCTGCCATGCTCTGGAAACCGCCGGGAAGCTGAGGGCACTGTCAAGGTGTGAGGAAGCAGTGAGCTTCTGTCAGGGATTAGAAAGCGTGATACCCCCCTGTTCATAGCTGCTTTTCCCCAGCTGAAACATGCCCGGTCTCACCTGCGGGACAGTTGCCAAATGGGTCCATGTGAAGTTGGGGCAAACATGTTGCACCATAAGGGACTATGCAGGCTTCCTATCCAGCAGTTAGAAAGTTGGTTGTTGGAATGAAAGGACAGGATGCAGTTAGGAAGAAAGAAAATGATGGGTTTTGTTTTCTTTCGTTTAATGCTCAAATCTTATGGTGAATGGTAGAAGGATTTTAAGTAACCTGACACTTAAATCTTCAAGTTCTGCCATTGGAGCTCAGGTTCTGATTACAGGTCGGGGCTAGAGTTCCCAACCTTTATGCTGGGTGATTAGAACTGTATTAAGGTAAGGGTGGACCCCAAGGTGCTCAGTGAGTCTGCTCTTAGGACTTGCTTGGTCTCTTCTGACTCATTAGGCAAATCTGCATCAGAGTTCCCCATGAGTAACCTGTCCTCAAAGTGTCCAGGCCTCTGCCCCAGCTCCCAGAGACATCAGGCAGGCTAAGCGCTGAGGAATGAGATCTCCGGGTGTAGATCTTAGGTGATAAAGCTGGATTGGTGTTTACATCCTAGAACACGGGTCTAGGGCCACATGAGTTACGAATCCTTCTGGCAGGGAAAGGTCTGCTTGCCCTTTTGCCAGTCTTGGGCAGGTGGGGTCTGCAAGCCTAGACCCAGGTCCTTGACATTCAGAGCCCTGCTTCTCACAGATCCTCAGATACTACTTGTGTGGGAACAGAATTCAGCCCCAAACCCCCATCATTTATCTGACCATTGTGAGGTCCCAGAGGGCAGGGGACTGTGGAACAAGAGACCCAGAGATTTGCTTTAAAATATTTTCAATGCCTGTGGCTCTTCGGGGAGGCAGCTAGGTGTCACAGAAAGATCTTGAGCTCTGGAGTCTGGTGGGGTCAGGGCATGCATCCCGGCTTCATCACTCCCTCCTTCTGAGATCTCAGGCCAGCCTTCACCTCTCTCAGCCTGTTTTCTCATCCATAAAGTGGATGAGAATACCACCTCCAGGCAGGAAACTGGTGGGGGAGTAGAGGGAGGGAGGACCCTGTTTCATATACAGTGTGGGCTGAGCCACAGGGACCCAAGGAGGTTGTTGTAAGGACATGAAAATATGAAGGATGGATATGAAGCTCCTTGCACAGGGTTGGGCAAAGATTAAGAGCTCAGACATTCCCTTCTCCTACACAAAATTCCAGGTTGCCCCGGTGAATTCCCAGAGGCCAGAGCTCTTTGCTCTCTCTGAGAACCCTGAGAAAGAGAAGAGGGGGTGACAGCATTCAGTGAGCCCTCCCTTACTGTGTGCCTGGCACAGTGTGGGGCGCTTTTTTCTGCACTTTCTTATTTAACTCTCACAACAATGCTTGTCTGAAGCTCCCAGCAGGTCAAGGCTATTGGGCAGGCTGCCATGACAAGCTGCCCCATCCCTAAGTGGTCAGCCCCTCTTGCACAGAGTTCCACCACGCTGGCTGAATTGTCCAGGGCTCCAGCCGTGTACATTTCTCCCGGCATTTGCCCTGATCAGTCTTATCTCACCATCTTCCTCTGTGGAATGCTGATCAGCAGAAGACCCTTCCTGCAGAGGGAGGTGACTTGGAAACGGGCTGAGGAGGCCGGTGGTCAGGGGCCACTTCCTGGTCAGGTCCCTTACCCCCTCGGGGCCTCAGTTTCTCCTCAGGTTCCATCCTGTTCTCAAATTTGAAGATTTTCCTTGCTGATACTCTTACTGGAACTGCTACTATGATCTCTGAGACATCAGGCTCAGATCTAAATAGAAGCAGTCAGAAGAGGGTGGTGGAGGTATTCGATTCAGGAATTGATCTCCCTGCTGGGTTCAAATCCAGGCTCCACCACTGACTGGCCTTGTTTTCCTCAACTGTAAAACAGGGACAGTAGTAGTTACTGTCTTAAAATCGCTGCTGTGTTGTGTGGATGTCAGGGATAATGCAAGTCAAATGATCAGCACAAGCTCTGCTGTGTAGTAAGTGGTCAGCAAATTTTAGCTACTGTTCAATTTATGGCTCTCCTGTTTGTGGCTTCCAAATGCCTAGAATAAGGCCATCCTGGAAGTAGGCAGTGCCTCTGGGAGTCCTAACAGCTCATTTCTGGAGCCCTCTTCCAGTGCCATCCAGGTAACTAGGACCCAAAACCCTAGATGCAAAGATGCTGGTCCTGTTACTGCAGCCCCCACTGACCTCTGCGCTGTGGCTGAAAACAACATAGCCTGCTGAACAAATGCCCTGCATGTTTCCAAACTATAATTTGGTAGCACATATACATTTTTTTTTTAAGTAGGGCAAAAGCTCCACGTGATTAGTGCCGAGAGAGAGATGCACCTAGCCTAAGCTGGGCGTTCAAGGAGAACTTCCTGAAGGCAGCTGAAATCCAAATTAGTTTAAGAACTGTGTCACTGAATAAAAGCATTCGAAATTCATTTTCTTTCTCTGTTTGGGATCTTTGTCTTTAATTAAGAAGGAGAAAAGCCCTGCTTTGGGGGGTTCAGCCTCTGCATCCCAGTCCTAGGTAGAATTTCTGGCTCCCAGAGTTTCGTATGTACTTTTCATGCCTGCTTTGGGCTTTAAAGACTAAGTGTGAAGGGTTGGGGTGGGGGGTCGCCAGAGAAGGATGATGTGGGCACAGCTACTGGGCCTGTGGGGGGCAAGAGAGTTTAGCGAGAACATCGCCTGACCAAGGTCATCATAGTGGAGATTTTTACCTATAAACAAATGGGTGACCGATCCTCCACTACCAAGGGAAAGCATTCAGAACCTTCAGGAAGGTCTGAGCTTGTGATCTCCAGAGTGCTCATTGAACAGATGAGCAGACTAAATCCCACAGCTGTCCAGTGCTTTTTCTAAGACCACCTGGCAAGTTAGAGACAAATATGGGACTGGTTCCCTGATGCCTAGATCAGTGAGCACTTTGGAGAATTTATGGGACCAGAGGATTCCTGATGGAGCTGCATTTGTAGTTTATTAATCGGGCAGCACATTCAACCCAGAAGATCTGGGAGACCAAGGAGAGGCAGTGATGCGGAGAGAAGCAGTAGCTCTGCTGTCACACAGCCCTTGTCTCAAAGGACCTTTGGCACACCATTTGACCTTGGAAATGCCGGTTTCCTGATGTCTAAGGGAGGCATACTACCTTACAGACATGTTCGTGCTGGGCGGTGTCACCTGCTTCCATGTCTTTGTCCATCCTTTTCACTCTGTGTTACCCTTATCCCCATCTCCTAGTCCAATAGTTATCATTCCACCCATATCCCAAGACCTCACTCAGTTGTTTCTGCAGTCAAGAAGGCTTCCCAAGGCCCCGGGAAGCAATGATTTCTCCCATCTAAGTTCCCCAATTTTTTAAGGTGTGCCTTCTCATGACTCTCGAGTCATGCATTGAACTGGGCACTAGATGGAGGTGTTAACCCCTCCCTCGCCCCCCACCCGCCCCCCCCCCCCCCCCCCGCCACTCCAGAGTGTCAGCTTCTTGCAGGGAGCTCGTCTGAATCATTCCTCACAATCCCCAGCTTGGTTTCTTGCACATAGTAGGTATTCAAAACATCTTTTCTGGAGGAAGTTATAAATAATGGAATGGCTGGCCGATTTATTTTCTAGAATTGCAGACCTTGCAGGAAAAGTTAGCTTCCCACTGGAATTTCAGTTACCAGCCCTCTGCCTGGAATGAATTCTCTTATTTGGTCTGCTGGCTTTGAATTGGCTTTGTCCAAGAAATGTACTGAATCTGTTTACCATTTAGCAGGGAGATGCTGAGAACAGTGTTCCTACTCCCTAGCTCCTGATAGTCACAAAAGGATGAGGAGACCACACCCAGTGCCAGGCACAGTTCTTGGGCCCTCTATTGCAGAAGAAAGTCAACAGTGAACAGAAAGAGGGAGGTGGAAAGACTGAAAGATAGAAGTGAGGGACTACTGTTTAAAATGAGGCTTTCAAATATATGTTAAGGAAAAAAAAAAAGAAGAAGAAGAAGGTAGCAGGAGGGGAAGAATGAAGTGGGGGAAATCAGAGGGGTAGACAAACCATGAGAGACGATGGACTCTGAAAAACAAACTGAGGGTTCTAGAGGGGAGGGGGGTGGGAGGATGGGTTAGCCTGGTGGTGGGTATTGAGGGGGGCACATTCTGCATGGAGCACTGGGGGTTATGCACAAACAATGAATCATGGAACACTACATCTAAAACTAATGATGTAATGTATGGGGATTAACATAAGAATAAAAATAAATAAATAAATAAATAAATAAAATAAATAAATAAAATGAGGCTTTCAGCCCAGTACCTGGCAAGGGACCCAGTCTTGGACCTCATCGGATACCTAGAAGGGCTTTGCTCAATAAATGCTTCGTAAATGTGCAAATGAACAGTGAGTGCGTGTGTCAACAAGTGAGTGAAAGAATGGGTGATTGAATGAATGGGGGAATAAATAAATGAATTAATGAAAGGAAGCAAAGGAAGTATCGAATGAATGCAGAAAGGAATGATTGAAGATATGAAAGCATGCAGGAATGAATGGATCCATCAGTTAATGAATGAGCAGTGAAGTCCTAGGAGGGCTATAATGAAAGACTGTCTGCATGAAGAGCATTGATTGTCATGCTACTCCAATGCTGGATCTAAGCAGTCTACCATGAAACTTGGAAGGAGTCAAGGGTACAGGAAGCCCTGGTATAGATAATTAATAGTAAACTCAGAGCAAGAGCTTCTTAGAAAGCTAAAAATTATAAATTCAGTCAAGAAGAGTCCTGGTAGTTTTTGGATATCAGTAGGTGTGTAGTGTTTTGGGGAAAGGTGAGAAGATGGGAAAGTATCTCTACTTTCACTCTTTTGTTGATTCGTTAAAAAAAAAAAAAAAAACTAAAACAAGGACTTGTCCAGAATGGCCTCCCTTGTATTTCAGGTTCATGTTTACCTTGTCTGGGTGAAATCAGGAACCTGTATATTTGTCTACCCATTTATTTGTTCCCTAAGCAATCTCTTAAGTATCCTTCAGCATTGCTTCCCTGATGTTACCTCTGCCCAAGGTTCACTCTGGCTCCCGCTCACCCTCCACCTCCACCTCCCCATTCACCTGGTGAACTCCTACACATCCTTCAGGACCTCATTCAGTGTCACCCTCTCCCAGGCTCCTGCAGGCAGAGCACATCTCTCCGTCCCCTGTTACTTCTGCAAGTAACAGGGCTTGCAGAAGTGTTGCGGCTTCCCCTTGCTGTAATCGTGAACATTATGTCATTATGGATTCATACACTTATCTTTCTGACTAGCTCTAAGGTAAAGAATCTTATTCCAGGGTTTCTGGCAGGCCTGATATTGGGTCCAGAGTTGACGGATGTTGGCTCTGTGGAGGTAAGGATGGATGGATCACGGTGTGTGTTCTTGATGGCTCCAACTAGGGCAGGAATGTGGCGGCACAGATGAGAAATCCGGGTCTGCTCGTGGGGAGAGAAATCCGGGTCTGCTCGTGGGGAGAAGCGCTGCAAAGTTCTGCATAATGGCCCTGGAGTTGATGTTCCCATTCATCAGGCAGAGAACGAGCAGTGTTTAGGAGAGAGAGGGAGAAGAGGAGAGAGAGAGACTGAGAGTCTTGGGACCTTCAAACAAAGTTGACTTATCTTTAAATGCTTCCCCTCCCTCCAGGGAGTATTTTAAATGGGTCACCTTCGGGGAGTTGCTGTAATCATTTGGGATATGGCTGGCTTCCTATACCCTAGCAATGGGAGCAGAATTCTGGATTAATTCTTGTGATTCCGGGCCAGGCAGGAATCCTCACTGGGGCAGTGGGGGAAATGGGAACCACACTCCACTCAAACCAGGGGACTAGAAACAGGATTGCAAAAAAAAAAAAAAAAAAAAATGGTTAGGACCACTGCAGGAAAGTAAGACCTGGGTTTAAACTCTGGCTCTGTGACTCCTTAGCTGCACCTCTCTGGGCCTGAGTTTCCTCCTCTGCAAAATGGGGACAATGACTGTGCCTCCCTTACAGGGCTGTATATGGGGTCAAGGAGGTGGTGAACACAGTGCTTCACATAAGGTGCGATGATTTTAGCAGCTCGGGGTAGTACTGGCTTTGCTGCTCCTTTATCCCATCTCAGAGCAGGCCCTTCCTCCTCTGTTGCTTCATCTGCACCGTGACTGGGCAGTCCTTGGCAAGCTCTGTCCCTTCGAACTGCAGCCTCTGATTCCATCCCTCTGGGGCCCAGAGCTATCACAACCCTGGCCCCTGGAGTCCCTCGCAGTTTCTCTGATAACTCCTATGGGAAGTTGGCAATGGTAGATGATGAAATTCCCAATGGTGAGATAGGAAAATGGGGATCATCTGCCAGGGTGAATAATAGTAGCTGATGTTGACTGCTCTTGTCTGCCAGGCACCTTGCTCGGCCCTTTCCTACGTTATTTTATTAACCTCTTCCCAGCCCTGGAGGACAGACCCTATTACAGCTCCCATTTTGCAGGTGAGGAACTGAGGTTCTAAGAAGGGAAGCTCCTTGCCCAGGGTCACACAGCTGGTGGATAGCAGTGCCCAGTTCTGGCTGACCCCAGAGCCTGAGCTCTTAGGCACCACACCATCCCCCTCCCCTCCTGGCCTCGCCTCAAGGAAGAACAGCCCAAATGGGGAATGTGGATCTTGGGGAGAAGGCATTCAGGGATAGACCTCATTAGCCATACAGAACAACTGAGCCATCTGCAGGCCCTGAGCAAAATGCTTTTAGCCTCATCTCAAACCACCCTTGGATCTGTTTCCATTTAATCTAACACTGCAAAAGCCTAAATATGAAATGATTGGGGGCAGAAGGCCAATTAGCAAATTCATTAATAGGATTAAACATCGCTTCTCTGCTCTAATCATTTATGTGAACTAAATTCTTTTCCCTTTGTTGCAGCCATCATTGCCTGGGATCAAGCACTTAAATCTCCAAGGATGTTAGGATTTCAGACCTTCTGATTTGGGAACCCAAATCAGTCAGTGTCTTCACATGGTCCAGAGAGGCAGGGAGGGGTCAGTCAGTTGATGGGTGGTCATTGCTAGAAAGGAAACCCACACGAGACCTTGCTGGTGTTCCTTTCTGTCCTTGGCCACAGCTTGGCCTACATCTGTATGACACATCTGCAGGTGATGTGGCAGTTATGGGCATATATTCCCGGACCTGGCTACAAACCCTGGCTCTGCCGCTTGTTAGCCCTGTGACCTCAAGCAGGCCCCTCTCCTCTGTGAACCTTCATTGCTACATCTAGAAAATTGGGATGTTGATAGTAATTCCCTGCAAGGTTGTTAGGAGGCTGAGGCAGCCTCGGTGCCACGTGGGAGCTTTGTTAGAAATGCAGTCTCAGGTCCCGACTGGATCAGATCTTGCATTTTACTACAATCTCCAGGTGGCTTCTGGGCCCACTGACCTAGAGCACAGATTATGGTACGTATGTATGTGCTTATGTGTATATGTGTAAGTTTACATGTCAAGCCCGAAGGGGCCTTTGAAGCCTCCTGGTTCAAGTCTCATTTAAGATAACAAAACGGAGCCCCAAGGAGGTCAATGGTTTGCCCATAGTCACGCAGCTCGAGCATCCGATCTGGGATCTGAACCCTAGCCCTCCCCAGTCCTGCTTGTCTTCACATGAATTGCTATGAAGTCAGATCTCCCCAGATGAACATTTCTTCAATCGAGCTTTTCTTTCACTCTTTTTTAAATAAAACAGAAGTGCAGGGCTCTATATGCCCATTAAGTTTTAATTTGCTAAATTAAAATGTTATTCCAACCAAGTGAGATCCTGAATCTTGATTCTACCAGCCCTCACCTTAGCTGTACCTCCAAGTTCTGTGCTACGTGAAGATATGACAAGGAGGCTTTCTGAGCCTTCAGCGAGTTGTATCTCAGACATGGGCCAGAACAGAGGGCAGGCAGAGCCTTGCGGACTAAAGACCTCTCTCCACAAGGAATTTCCTTGATAATGCTCTGAATCGCAGAGCAGGGTGGCAGCCTGGTTTCTGTACAAAGCCTTGGTATGGGATTTGAACCCAGAAGGTATGATGGAGTTAGTAAGAGTCTAATAGACAAAGGAAGAGCCTGAAGCATGAAGTTAAATGCCTTTTCCATGGGGTATAGTAGGGCCTCTCTGTTGGAAAACCAACAAGCAATCCTCCTAGCTGTCATAGGAAGCTTCCTGCACTAAATGGTTAAGCGGGACTCGTCCAGGGTCAATAGGCTTGTTTGGGATAGAAATTGGAGGGATAGGGAAGCATTGCTTGAGGAGGGATTCGAATTTTTTCAAGGCCTGTATGTCCCAGACCCTTCTGCATACCTGATCTCCTTTAACTTGTACAATAGCCCTGTGATGGTTGTAGTGTTAGTCTCCCTTTGCAAATCGGGAAACTGAGGTTCAGGGAGGTTCTATGATTGTCTAGTGACTAAAGAGCAAGGATTTGAAGCTTATCTGATACCAAGGCACCCCACCACATGGACTCCCCCTCCAGCCTGAGGCCACACCCAGGACAAGCAGACCTCGGATGCCCTAGAAGGCATTGAACAACAGCGGCTAGCTTCTGAGCCCCTGGGAACCAAACGTGACAGCCACCAGCCTCCCGTTGGCCCTGTCACCTCCTCACTCATGCAGACCCTGCACCCGAAGAGAAAGGAGGGCTCTGCTGACAGCTGAGGGAGGGTTCTAGAGGCCCCGCAGCACCCGGCTTCCGTGTTGGGCTGAGCCTGCACCTCTCTCCATCCCTGGCACTCACCCGTGTACCACTCTCCCAGATGGCCAAACTTCACACTCAGCAGGGGTGTCTTCCAGAGGTTTCCCTGCTTACCTAGTGGGGGCAGCATGGGGCTCACTTCCTTCCCTTTCTCCTTTGCATACTGCCAGCACTGGGCTAGATTAGGATTCTAAGCCTTGAAGGTCCTACAGCTAACATGATTTATTGCCCCCTTCCCCCACCTTACCAACTACCACTTAGACGGTTCACAACAGAAACAGTAAAATAAGTCTAAGGAAGTTAAATGAAATTTGGATTTTTTTTCCATGATGACTACTTTGGTAATTTAAAAAAAAATAGATAATACACTTTCAAAACACTTTTTTTTTCCCACAATTTTTGGTGCTTCTACTTTGCTGGTACTTTAAGCATCTCTTGAATGAGCCTGTTGTGTATTTTTGCATCAGAGTGGGAACCAGACAGGAAAAAGAAAAAAAAAAATCTGTATTGAGGACTTACTATGTGCCAGGAGCTATGCAAGATGTTGACAAATATAACAATAATAACACAAGTATTATTTTAAAAGCTCTCATAATAATAAGAAAAAGAATAGTAAAAGCAAATGGCTCTTATTTTTTTAATTTTTTATTTTTATGTTAATCACCATACATTACATCATTAGTTTTTGATGTAGTGTTCCGTGATTCATTGTTTGTGCATAACACCCAGTGCTCCATGCAGAATGTGCCCTCCTCAATACCCATCACCAGGCTAACCCATCCTCCCACCCCCCTCCCCTCTAGAACCCTCAGTTTGTTTTTCAGAGTCCATCGTCTCTCATGGTTTGTCTACCCCTCCGATTTCCCCCCCTTATTCTTCCCCTCCTGCTACCTTCTTTTTTTTTTTTCTTAACATATATTGTATTATTTGTTTCAGAGGTACAGATCTGTGATTCAACAGTCTTGCACAATTCACAGAGCTCACCATAGCACATACCCTCCCCAATGTCTATCACCCAGCCACCCCATCCCTCCCACCCCCACTGCTCCAGCAACCCTCAGTTTGTTTCCTGAGATTAAGAATTCCTCATATCAGTGAGGTCATATAATACATGTCTTTCTCTGATTGACTTATTTCACACAGCGTAACACCCTCCAGTTCCATCCATGTCGTTGCAAATGGCAAGATCTTATTCCTTTTGATGGCTGCATAATATTCCATTGTATATATATATGCCACATCTTCTTTATCCATTCATCTGTCGATGGACATCTTGGCTCTTTCCACAGTTTGGCTATTGTGGACATTGCTGCTATAAACATTGGGGTGCACGTATATAGCATTTTTTGCCAAGTACTATTCTAAGTGCTTTTGATATATTAAACTAATTTAATCCTTACAACAACCCAATCCTATGGTTATCTCCATATAACACATGAAATCTCTTATTCTGAGAAGTAGCATTCAGTCCCCCATTTTATAGATAAAGAAGCTGTAGCTCAGGAGGAAGTGACTTGGCTAAGCCCCTCCAGACGGCTGGTGGAAGAGCCAGGAGTCCCACCAACTCTGACCGGCTCTAAATGCAGATATGTGTTCCCCCACCCCTGGGTGCATTATAAGCAGGGGGGTGGGAGGGTCTGGGACTAAAGACTGAGTATTGAATCCTGTCCTGACTTTTTCAGGAGCACCCTCCACTCCGCACTACCTATTCCCCTATTCCTTCTGCCCTCACCTTGTGCGACTATTCCGCCATCCCTGGGTCTTCATAACCTTCCAGAACAACCACTCTGTGCATTGGTCCACATCGTATAGCCTGTACTGGAGCTAAGTCAGGGTTCCTATCTCCCCCCACCACCACCAAGAAAGAAGCTGCCGGAGGAGATTAGTGGTGTAAGATACTGTCTTTGCCCTCAAGGAGCTTCATTCTGATGACAATAATATTAACAACAAATCTTTAGAGCTCCAACTATGTGCCAGACACTTTAGCAGCTTGGTTTTATTTAGGCCTTATAGCACCACAAGGAAGTCAGCATTATTACTGGGCTCTGTACAGATAAGGAAACTGAAGAACAGAGGACATAAAGAAATGTCCAATGTCTCACCTCTTGGAAGTGGCCAAGCCAGCATTTGAACACTGATGGTTTGACTCAGCGCCTGCCCACTTAATCACCAGGCTAGACTGTATCTGAGCATCGACTTATACTCAGTTGCAGATTGTGTTACACCGTGGGGGTTCAGAAGAGGAAAGGGCATCTCTATCTGAGGGTGGGGCTGAAGAATCAAGGAGGAGGCCTGAAAGAAGTGGCATTTGAGGCTGATTAAAGAGCAAAAGCTGGGCCTGTGCAGGAATGTAGGTTAATAAAACTCTAGGCAGAAGGAATAGTATAAGCAACATCTTTGAGGTAGACGACAAGAAAGGAGAAGGAATAAAAACGACAGTGATGTTTTTGCACTTTTGTGACTTGGAGGAAATCAGTAGAAATTCATCATTAGAAATGTGAGGGAACAGAATGGAGGCAGAGACCAGAGTCAGGTGTCCATATTCAGAAAGGTCGGGGGGGGGGGTGTGCGCGGTCCTGAAAGGTAGTAGAAAGGAAGGATGAGGAGAGGACAAAGAAAGTGGGGACCAAGACCGTCTCCTCTCACCCTCACCCTGTCTTCCCAGAAGTCCCCCAGGGATCACTTCAGCCCACAGCTGCTCCCCCCTTCCCCCCTCCCAGTGCACTTGCTGTTTGTCCTACATGATTTAGCAATTGATTGCCTTGAATTGCTCTATAATCACTCCCTGTAAACATGCTCTGGCTCTTTAGTAAGAGTACACTTTCCTCAAAGACTGGAACCTTTCTTTCTGCCCTTCTGAGCTTCTCCAATGAGTCCAACACCAGTCTGGGCACCTGATTGGGCACTTGGTGGCTTGAATTAACATTTCACTGAGATGCACCAGGACTTGGGATTCCCTAATTGGGATTAATGTAGCAAAGAAGCCTGGGCACAACGTTGAGGCTCCCCTCAGCATATCCACAGGATCTGAACCACCAAAGGCAGTGGTTTCATGCAAAAACATGGAGCATTGGAGGTAAATTCGTAACAGCTTAGAGTTGATAGAAAAGGTATGTTGAGTGAAATAGAACTGAAGGCCAGTCCTGGCTTACCCTTTACAAGCTGTGTGGTTGAAGCAAATTGTTTGACCCCCCTCTGTATGTCCATTTCTTCATCTATGAAATAACAGCAATCATGATATCAACTCATGGGGTTCTCATGGGGATTGAATGAGATCACGTGAATGCAAGTGTTTATAAACTGTAAAGCAATGCATAAATGGTGGGTATTAATAGGTAGAGGATGATAATGATCACAGGTGTAGGATTTGCTTTTGATGGTGGTGGTGATGATGCTCACGGCGGTGATGGTGGTGTTGGTGGTAGCAACGATGATGGTGATAGCTGATGGTGGAGATCTGAGGCTATCCTTTGCTTTGTTCAATCTATCTTCTTTAACTAGTCTACACAGAAGGATTTCTAACCCTGAGAATTTGCATTCCCCCAGATACATTTGTCAACAGTAGGAAAGAATAAGACACATCAGTTCATGCCTCTAGATTTATCCATGGTTGGCACTTTCAGAATCGTTTTCATACAGTCTGCCTTCATGACACTTGCATTCTCAGGACAAAGCATAGTGCCGTGCCTGCTACATAGCCAGTCTTCAATAAATATTTGTGGAATGAAAAAGTAAACTTGCAGGAAAACATAGGCTATACTCTTGGATGAACTCATCAGATTTAAATGTCCCGCTTCCAAAGGTATGCAGGGTGGTCAGGCGGCTCCCTATTCCGTCAGAATGCACCTGCACCCACACCATGACCAGCATGGGAAGCACAGCCACCCTTCTATTCTGACAGCTGGGGAAGACTTCCTGGGAACCCCCTGGATGTCACCCTGGCCTGACCACATTCTGCCCTGATTCTGCGCTGACTGAGCACAAGGAAGAGTGGAGAAAATGGCATCTCCCACCAGCTTCTTCTGGAGGCTTCATGCCTCTCTCCTCAGTGCCGTTTCCGGTGCATCAGGAATAAGAGGCATGTCCTGCCCCTGGAGACATTCTTCTTGGCAACAAGTACCTCCCCCTGAGCCCGGGAGGGATTACAGAAGTGGTTTCAAATCCAGTGCCTCCACAGCCCACTTCTACCCTGGACATGTTAGAGGTGCCTGTAGGGCCTCTCCATTCATTATAAAAAAGGAATAATCTCAGGTCAAAATTGTGGCATTTAAGCATGTGGTGTATAGTAGGGGCTCAATAAATGGTAGTAATTCTTAATATCAGTAGCTTGTATTATTTCTATCATTAGTGGAGAGAGTAACATAAGAAGTAGTGAATGATGATAGACCAGAGACTGCATATCTCTCTTTAATGGAACACATTAAAGAAAGATGGTTTGGATGCATCTTGAATACCCTGGTCTTGGAACTCTAAGCCCATGGGGTCCCCTGAATAGATCACACATTGTTGAGCAGCGGGATGGGGATGACCCGTAAGCAATTGCATTCAGGTGCTGTTGTGTTGAACAAGGAGTAAGAGTTGGAGACCAAAGAGTCTTAGATTTAAATCTCAGACTTGCTTCTCATTGGCTGTGTCACCCTAGGTAAGTTACTAGGTGAACCTTGGTTTCTTTGTGTGTCCGGTGAGGTTAATAATCCTGATGACATCTGTTCCTTAGGAAGAATATGGAAAATAAAGTGTAAATGGAGTGAGGGTGGGAATTTGTTTTCCAGGCAGCTCAAGACCAGAGGTAATGGAAAGACCAAAGTGCTTTTGGGATTAGAGCTGCCTACAGCCTTTATCTGTCTCTGGAGTTGTTTTATTATTTCTCCAAACCCTGGAACAAAGTCAAGGAGGGGAGGAAGGAAGGGAGGAAGAGGGGTCATAAGAGTGTGGAAGAAACTGTAAACATGTAGAGTGAGAGTAGCAGGCCGCCTGCATATAGCGAGCAGTCGATAGAGGATTCACTGTGTTGTCCTTTTTATTCTCATGATTGTTCTTGCTGTCAAAACGTGTGAAAAAGAATCCAGGTAGAAAGGAGAACTGAAGCAAAGACACAGGGTGAGTGAGAACATGGAGGGATGGAGAGATCCTAGGCTAAATTTGGTCAAGGTGACAAAACGCCATGTGCAGCGTGCAAAGGGTGGAAACTGAGACAGGCTGCTCCCTCACCGTCCCCCTACAACTTCTAATACCACCCAGTGACTCTGTGTCAAACGGGAAGAGTTCTTTAAAGATTTTTTTTTTTTTTTGACAGAGAGAGAGAGTGGGGGTGGGAAAGACAGAGGGAGAGAGAGAATCTCAAGCAGACTCCTCGCTGAGCATGGAGCCTGATGTGGGGCTCGATCTCATAACCCTGAGATCATGACCTAAGCCAAAACCAAGAGTCAGATGCCCAGCCAAACTGAGCCAACCATGCGCCCCAAATAGGAAGAGCTCTTTAAAGGATGTTTAGTGTGTGTGCATTTGTGCAGAGAGAGAAGTTGTGCTACTGTGTATAGAACATCAGACACCATGCTGGGCACATCCCCCAAATCATCTTTTAATTGTCACACAATCTTACGAGGTAGCTGCTGATATCATATGTATTTTAGGGGTGATGAAACGGAAGCCCAGAGGGGAGATGTGACTTAACCAAAGTCACCTTGCTGCTAAGTGTAGGGACAATATTGAACCCAAACCGGTGTGTCCCTTAGTTTCTGTAGCACCGTCCCTCAGAGACTCTACACCTACTACCTGGTATTAGGTCCATTTGACATTTGGGGAAGTTGAGGCTCACAAAAGCTGCTTCCCACAGTTGCCCAGCCAACTTGAAGGAACGCAGGACTAGTCCCATCCCAGTTGTCCCGATTGCCAGGCCCATGATCTCACCCTGGTGCTCACCTTTCATTGGAACTGATAACGCAAGAATCTCCCATTCCTTCTCCTTCCCTTCCTGCCTTTCTTGGCCTTCTTCCAGAACTGTGGAGGAAGAATAAACCAACTCAAGAGGCAGGGGAAGGTCGTCGGAAGTTCAATCCCCAAACAAATTTGGTCTTTACATGACTTCCATGTGAGTTTCCTGGGAGACAGACCCTCTCCCCCCACTCCCACCTTGCCCTCACATGTCAGTGGGCAACAGCCAGACCGAAAGACTGGCATATGAATCCAGACCCCACTTAATTCAGAGGTGTTCCATGTAACGGTGAGATGCACAGACTTAGAAGCCAGGCCACGCTGGTCTGGAGCGTGGCTCTGCCTTTCTTGACGTTTGTGAGCTTGGGTAAGTCACCTACTGTCTCTGAGCCTCAGGACCTTCATCTCTCTCCTAAGGTCTCCTCTCTTCTGTGAGGATGAATTAGAAAAGTGTGTCTAAAATACCCACTCCAGAGTAGGACCTCATTTGAGGGTTAACAAGGGTTTCAGTTGTTAGGGTTTGACCCAGTGAGTCTCAGGCTATATAAACTTGATGAATATAAGCTCCTCTGCAACCACATCCTAGTCCCTAGCACAAGTATGACAATGCCTGGCATGTGCTCTCACTGCTTGTCCATTACCCGTGGCAGATGCTGATCACCCATAGTAGTACTTTGTCCTTCAGCTTACAATGTAACCTCAGCATCCTTCTTAACTCCAGGGAGCCACTACCAATTGATTGCAGTTGGCGTGGGAGACAGATGAAATTTATTTGCATCCCCATTCTGATGAAGGTCATATTTGCTTCTTCTCTCTACAGCCCAGGCTGTCTGGCTCCAGTCTGTTTTTGGGATTGTGTGTGTATGTGTGTGTGTGTGTGTGTGTTTAAAGTGCTCTTCCAGGCTGAAAGACCATTCCAGTCATTTGTTGTTGGTTTATTTGTAGGTATCTCTGTGCTTTGAGAATTCTGTTGCCATGTCATGCCTGTTGGCTTGAGATCTGCAAGGAAGATCATCTCATATTTGGGAAGGGGGTGGGTGGGAAACAAGTTAGAACTCAGGAAAGCAATCTCCATGCACAGAACTCACCATCAGCCGCCTTCAGGAGTGACGCAAGAGATGGTGACTGACTATGAATCTGAAGTCTCAGAAGTTTTAACAAGCCATTGGATGATGACTGTGGTCTCAGGAAAGTAGGCCAAGAATAGAACATTTATTCATTAGAGTAATACTAGCTGTTGGAACAAATAGACCCCAATATTTGAATGGATAACCACACAGCATTTTACTTAACGTACATCTAACTGTTCACGTGGGTGTTCCTGAGGGGCAAGGAACGCTCTTCTGTGTGGTCACGCAGGGACCCAACCTCCTTCCGTCTCATCACTCCACCGATCCTCGGGCCTCCTTTACCTCTAGGTGAAGGGGGTACAGACAGCACACCACTTCTTCACCCCTGTGACCTGGCAGTGACAGCCATCACTATGCTCAGATCTCGCTGGGGAGAGCTCGCTGCATTACCCCACCCAGCTGGAAGGGTGGAGCAGGGGGTGCAGAAAATGCCATCTCTGGCCGGCCCAGCGACAACGCCACACCCTTGGGGAAGCACAAGACGGAAGTAGTATAAAGGCCGATGCCAGGCCTGCCCCAGACAAAGCGGGCCCCACGTCAGCGGGGCGGGTCCTGCCTGGGGAAGGAGTCTGAGTCCAGCGCTGTTTGGTCATCTTGGGCGTGGAGGAGGACAGCTCGAGAGCCAGAGGTCAGTGGCAGGGTTGACACTGAGCCCATCCAGGGAAGGCCCGGCCCCTGTGATTGTGGTGTCAGCTGTGTCCGTCCCGGGGAGAGGATGCAGCAGCCAGAGCCTGAGGCGTCCAGGGGTCCGGCAGCGTCCTGGGCCCTTCTAGGTCCCCCGGGACACATTAACACAAGGTGCCTTCGGGGAAAGACAGTGCTGCTCATGACCCCTTGAGCAGCCCTTGTTTTTCACAGCGGCTCCATTTCTCAGTGTGGTTTATATTTCACAGCGGCTCCATTTCTCAATGTGGTTTATATTTTGGTCTCATGATCTGGGTTAATGAGAGTGTTCTCCTGACAGATGGGTCCCTTCTGGGTGTGCCAGCAAAATCAGGTTTCTGCACCTCCGAGGCTAGGGGCCAGAGGCTGGGGAAGGTGCCAAGGTAAATGCCACCTTGTAAGGTCTCTGGGAGGCAGGCAGCAGCCTCCCCTGGGCATCGCTCCTGCCTCATCACAAGGCTTCTCTGGCTGGCCCCCGAGGATGTGGGAGCCCCGTTCGCAGCCCTGTAGGTATGGATCCTGTCTCCAGCTGCGTGTGAGACATTCCAGCAGCTTCTCCCTAATCTGTGGAAGGGAGGAAGCAGGAAGGAGAGGAGGTGAGAAAAAACAATCCTGTGCTCAGTCTTGCCTCCAAAGCATACCTTGTGAGCCTCGTCTGTACCAGATTTGGAACAAAGGAATCCTGGCGCTTTGATTATCACGTCTGCAGCAGTTGGTGAAATGAGTCTGACACTCACCAGTGCCTTAGTAGGAATTATAATTACATCGGAAGACCCGAGGCAACCAAGTAAACTGATTAGCGGCTCGCTCCCGAGTTGATAGATTTTTTTTTTCCCCCCACTCTGGATCATAAATAGGGCCATGGGAGATGACAGCTCACTGGGTGGGAGCAGTCTGAGATGGGGCTATGTACATCCAGGAGGCCAAACCGAGTGGTGCCGGCAGGTTTCCTGGAGAGACGGACTTCCACGTGCCCACCTGCTCCTGCACAGGATGGCTGCGCTCCCTCAGGCCCCGGGCTGGTTCTGTCGGTGGGCAGGGCTCACTTAGGCTGCAGCGGGTGTCCTCAGAGCAGTCTGAGGGTGATCAGACTGTTGGGTGATGCTCTGGGAAGCCCTCCCCCAGGAAAGCTGCAGCTTCTGCCAGGCATAATTACTGCATGGATAATTACACGATTCAGAGCCTGCTGGAGAACCCTGGGCTGGTGCCAGAGTGGAGAGGCAGGGTTCCGGGCCTGCGGCCGGTTGCTGCTTCTCAGGGCAGAGACTCAAAGAAAGAGGGTAACCGTTCAGCTTCCTAAGAATCCTACCTGGCAAGGGCCAGGATTTGGCAAATGTAAAGCCAAGAGAGGTAGAAAGCTGATGAGTTCTCTCTTCCTCTGCCCACCCTCTTCGAGGCATGGGTCTCCAGGGTTCTAACCTAAGCCCCCTTGTGCACTCCCTCCGGGCCTTACCTCCCTGGGAGAGCCCATCCCCTCCCACTAGCACCTGCATGCTGCTGATGCCAAGCTCCCCAGCACCCACGTCGCCCTCTGAGCTTCAGCTGTGCATCCTCAAATGCATGCTGGGCATCTCCTTCAGATGTAGCTCATCACACCCCAACCTAAGCTCCGCTCCTTTTACCCCCATCTGCCCCTCAGCCAGCATTCTCCTTTTGGCCAGCAATACCTCATCCTCCCAGATTAGACCCCCCAGGTAGAAACACGAATCCTAACCTTCTTCTCCTCCACCATCCTCATGCCCTGTGAGGCCATGTAATGTCAATTCATTCTGCCTCTCCTCCCCGCCCCTCTTGCATGGCCCAGGGCCAGGCTCCGGGTCATCTCCAGCTTTCTTGTAGGGGCCTCCTCACTGGCCTCCCTACCTCCACCCTCACCCCCTTGACACCATCCTCCCACTACCTCCAGGTCCATCTCTTTTAGTGTCAGTCGGGTTGCACCTTCCCACACTTGGTGCCCTTCAGTGGTTTCCCATCACCCTCAGCACCAACATGCCCCTTCAGGCTCCACTCAATCTGGCCGTGCTCCCACACTGCATCGCTTGCCATTCTCATGACAGCCGACCCTACTGGATGTCACTGTGCACTTCTGGGTCCTCAGACATGGCTTCGTCATGCCTAAAAGTGCAAGTGTGGAACGAGGGAATGTAAGGCTGAATGTTCCAGGCTCTGGAGCCAGCCTCTCTGCATTTGAATCACACATCACCTGCTAACTGTGTCACTTTGGACAAATAACTCGACCCCTCTGTTCTTCTTTCTTTACATTTATAACATAGCAGCGGTAGTAATAGTAGAACCTATCCCATGAGGTTGGTGGGAGGATTCGGTTAAAATAATTCATGTAAAGCACTCAGAACATAATTAGTGCACAGTAGCTGTTTTATCAAATGTTTGCTTCATGTCCTGAGGTGGATACTCACAAAATGTCAAATCCAGAAACAAACAAACAAACAAAAAAAAGGGATTCCAAGTAGTTCACATCTTCATTGTGCAGAGAAAGAAACTGAGTTTCTGAGAAGGGGAAAGCCTTGACCCCAGTCACCCTCGGAGCCTGACCCCCAAACCCCAGCCCGGAGCTCTCTGTTCTGCCCCGCTGCCCCCCTAGTGTGGAACCAGACAACTCCCCCCAGACGGTCATGTTCTCTGAGTTGTGAGGCCTCTCCAGATGTGAGAGGGAGACAAGTCAGTTGAAGGAGGGGAGGAAAAATGTGCAACTTGGTTTTATTCAAAGTTTTGTAAATAAGGAAACATTGGATGGCAGGTGCAGTTAGGGGTGCACTCCCATCCAGGGCCTGGGGAACTCTGTCTAGGACATTATAGTCTCAATGAGGCCCTGGGCTCAGTCCAAGGTGCCCCATTTCCTGGGTCCCATTGTTTGCCCAGGATCGGTGGGAAGAGCCCATGCCTGGAGAGGCAAGCCTGGGCTTGGGAAGCAGCTAAGGGGAGCAGGTCCCTGTCTCGGAGCAGGTCTCTGTCTTTGGTGTCTGAGGAGCCTGTCCCAGAGGGGCTGGGCCTGGACTCTGCCAAGTGCTTGGGTCCTAACCCGGACTGTAGCACATACCAGTTGGGTGACCTCAGACATGTGATTTAACCTCCCTGAGCCTCAGTTTGTTCTTCTATAAAATGGGGGATCATAATAACACCTGCTTCATAGGGTTTTGTGGGAATAAAGGACATCATCGGTGTAAAAGCCCCTAGGTCATGCCTGACCCTTAGCAAAGGCTCCACACACATCTAACAGTGGCAATAATCAAGCCGGCCAGTGTCTGTAGGGCACCCGTCCCTGCACACGATCAGTGCAAATTTCCTCCCTGGAATGCACAGGAAGGAAGACCTCTGTGAAAGCCCTACATAGATCTTTGCTGATTGGCAGTTTTTCCTCGAGTTAATTAGGAAGCCTTGACCTTTCCTGCCTCGTGGGTCTCTGACTCAGACCGCAGTACTGCAAAGACAGCAGAACGTGGTGACAGGCCAGCCCCTTTCTCAGACAACTGAGGAGAGGCAGGTGGGGGTGTTCTGAGAGCTTCTCCTGGGGGGAGAGGGGGAGGAGCCATCTGACATCCCAGGGGCGCCCTGGTTGAAGGGAGTAATTCAAGTAACGGTGTCCCTGCTACGCCCCTCAGCAAGGGGCATGGGTGTTCGTTCAGGGCGTGTTGGCTGTGCCTCCTACCCCCTGCCCCATGCCCAGAAATCTCATCTCTGAACAGGGCTGTGCGTCAGAGTCGCCAGGGAAACGGGGCTTCTGAGAAAGCCAGAGCCAGCCAGGCTGCTCTCCTGGGGTGACACGCACTCCGTGCTATTCGGGCTTACAACCACCCCTGGCACCTCCCCAGTGCCGGGCCCTGGCTCCGCCCTGCTGAGTCTCACGTTCCCGGCTCCCTCTCTATGCCCAGGATCCATAGGCGCTTTCACCTGTGCCTCCTCCACCTTCCAGTTTTGTGAACTTGCCATGCGCGGGTCACCTTCCCGGGGACCTAGTTTCCTCTTTCGTAAAGATCAGTTTATATGTTGTGACTCTGAAGTGAGAACGAAGTCTGCAGAGCTTACAAAGGTGCCTGGCGAGTCGTACACACTCAGAATCATCCACCTTAGCCTGGTAGCCCATTTCTGCACATGAAGAGACGGAGTTCTGTGAACTCAAGGGACATGCTTGGGGGGACTCAAACCCAGGCCTGTGAAGTTCCAAATCCCGGGTTTTTCTGCTCTTTCCGGGCTGTGTTGGAGCTGTCATTGGAGAGGTTCATTCTCTAGGATATCAGATATGTACGGCACCAGATGATGCCTCTTTTTAATTGGAGATCTGTCCTTCTGGGCCTTGAAGATTTGCTGGAACTGGAGAGTCTCCGGTGGAACCCAGGTTGTGACATCCAGGGAGGGGAAAACTGAGGCATTGTCAGCCCAGGGTTTGGGACATCTCTACCCAGCCTTGCCCCTTCATCTGACTAGCCACTTTCTGTCCTCTGGGACGTGGCACAGGCCTCACACCCCCTAGAAAGCCATCCCTTGTGTCTCCTCCATCCCAAGACTGGCTTAGGTGAGCCTTCTCTCTGCTGCAGGACTCTGCTGCTCATAGGAGCCCAGCACAGAGCTCCAGGCCAAGAAGTTTAAGGTCAGAGAGCAAGTCTACCGTTTACAAGGCCTGACCTATGGAGGAGTTAAATAAAGCTATATAGTTACTTACTTATTTGCCAGGATTCTGCCTCATTCCAAAAAAAAAAAAAAAAAAGACTGGAGACACCTGAATGAATGAATGTTTGCAGAGCTGAATTAGACCGAGGTGGGGTGCTGACCCAGGAGAAACTATGTGGGCATGGCATCAGGAAGACCGGGGCGAGAATTCTGACCCTGACCCTGTAGCTTCTATAGAACTTCAGAGAAGTCCTTTTATCTCCTACAGCCTAAGTTAGCTCATTCATTAAAGGGGGCCCTGAATGTTGTAAGGACCCAGTATGAGGCCATGTGCTGAGGTCAGCAGCTCAAAGCTGTGGCAGAACCAAGCAGAGGAGTTTGACATTGGCCTTTTAAAATATTCATGAAGGATTGGAAGACTGTGTGGCAGGTGGTCACTGATTATTTTGCAAAGGTACAAACTTCCATGGTGCTCTTTAGAGGCCTGGAGGTGTGTGTATGTTGGGAGGGGGTGGTCTGTGAGCTGGAAGTTTGCCCATGCACACACCCACCCCCAGCACACACATCTCCAAACGGCTGCATTTTCCTCTATCCGTCCTTGGGCCCTCAGTAAGAGCAAAAGGACTTAAAAAACAAAACACCTTTGCTTTGAGAGCCATGATGTAATCTAATGTTACATAGCATTTATTTGGGGTCGGAGTTCATTTCAAGAGTTTCAAAAACAATATCGTCCTGTATTTATAGAAACACAGAAGTTCTAAAGGGGTCTTCTCCTTTTCAGCAAAGGTCTCCTTTATTGCATGCAGTGTTATCTGTAAGCTGGAGGGTTTGGGAAGGCCCCGGAGCTTTCCTTGGAATGTCAAGGATTGACTTCAGTAGGAACGGGGCGTGATTTCTGCGCCAGAGCCCGCCCGGGAGGAAACCTGCCTCTCAGCCTCGAGTCCCACCCAAGCTGATCTGGCTCTGCTCAGCCAGAGCCTGCCGCAGGTTCCCTGGCCCCTACATTTCCCACCACCCCCACTCTCCTTGACCCCATCAGCAAGCCCCTTTTTCAGGACTGAGCTGGCAGTGAATGGTCTCTGGGTATCCGGAGAGCCTCTCCGAAGGCCTCAGACCCTCTCAACACCATGTGGACTAGTGCAAAGAACTGCAGGCCAGACTTCATTTTGCTGTGATATTTGCCAGCAGGGAGACCTGCCTGTAGGATGGGCCACCCTGCATGGCTGCCATGAGGAGTACTTGAGAAGTGTTGTGTCTAGGGCTTGGAGCAGAGCAGCAGCTCCGGAAAACTTAGATCGTCCTCCTAAGGTGTCTGGAAGGTGATTGGAAACAAACGTCACAGGCAAGTCCCGGACTTATTTGGAACGGTGAGGGCTTTGCGGGATGTCAGAGTGAAGAGGGCCCATTCCCTCCCACTGCACACTCTCTGCTTTAGGCAGGACCCGTTCTGGGACCTCAAGATGTCATAGGATCACTGACACCCAGTCAGAGAAATCCAAGGGTCCAGAAAGTCTTTAGGCCATTTTTCATTTGGGAAGGAGGAGACTTCTCTCAGGGATTCGTGTTGAGCCTGTCTCTAAATGCAAGTGGGAATGTCATTCCAGATTGGGTCATGCTCTGAATTTGAGATTGGAGCCCAGTGGGCTCCATTCAACTATTCAACAGAGCTGACCGTCTTATTAAATAGGAGATGGTCATTAGCCTCAACGATGGGCTTGTGAACCCTTTGTGGGATGAAGGGTGAGTGGGCATTCCATCTATGTTAGCCAAGACCTTTTCAGTGTTAAATAACAGAAAGCCAACTCTTTTTTTTTTTTATGTTCAGTTAACCAACATATAGTAGTACATCATTAGTTTTTGATGTTGTGTTCAATGATTCCTTAGTTGCAACCAAGAGCCCTTAGTTCTCCTTATTTAAGGAGAAAAGAGGATTTATTGGTTCATGTAATAGGTAGGCCAGGATAGGGTTAACTTGGATGCAGCACAGCGGCATCCAGGTGCTCAAAGAAAAGGTCAATAAGAATCTGTTGATTTCCATTTCTCTCTAAGCTTGGGGTGCCAAGAGTAGCAACGGAAGCCCCAGGTTTATACCCTGTCTGGTCAGTAACTTCAATGGGAAAGGCTTCTCTTCAGGGTCCCAGGAAAAGTCCCAGAGCTGGCTCTCATTGGCCTCGATCAGCCATGTGCTGTACTCTGACTGGCCAGCCTCTGGGGCAATTCTGCCTCAACAACCAAATGCACTGTGTTTGGAGGACAGTGGGAAAACCAAGGAGCTCTCCCTAGAAGGGGAATGGCTGCTGGGCCAGCAGAAACAACAGATGTCACTGCCTTGTTAAAAGGATGCAAGGTTTCAGTAAAGCCTAATCTCACCCAGAGGCCCCACTCACCCTCCCCTCTATCATTCTTGCTTACGTTTGTTGGGCACCTGCTTTGTGTTAGGTGCTGTGCTTGCTGTTGAGAACGCCTCTTCTTATGGACCTCTAAGATGGATTCTATTACCAATATTCCCATTAGTAGAGGAATTGAGTTGCCCAGAGTCAGAGCTTATAAATGGCAGAGTTGGGATTTGAACCCACATTAAACAGTCTGACTTCAGAGTGTAGACTCTTAGTCATATACTCTTCCCCGAAACATGCCTCATGACCTCACCCTTCCATGCCTTTGTTCTTGTTGGTCTGTAGACTTTAGGCTCCCTTCTTTCCACTCCTTGCTCACTTGCCAAACTTGTCCTTGAATGCTGTCTTGTCTGAACAGTTTCTTCCAGGATTAATGATGGGAGAGGCCCTTTTCTGCACCACCATGAGCACAGAATTCTGTGGGGGTGTTCATTTCTCCTAGATGGCCAGCCGCTGGGGGGCAGAGACTGGATCTCTGATCTATCACTGCAGCACCTCACGGAGCACCTGGCACATAGCAGGTGCTCATTGCTCATCAAATGTGTGATTGTTCAGGTGGCAACACAAATACAGTCAAAGCACAGCAGCTTGCTGGGACTTCAGGATGGGACTAGTATGCTGGTGATGACCTCATAGCTATTGAGTATCATGTTAATGGTAGCCAGTGTGCTGGGTACTGTATCAGGGGCTTTGCAAACCGCTCCTTTTAATCTTCCCAGTGATGCTGTTACTCTTGTCATCTTGTAGATGAGGAAGCTTGAACTCAAGGAGGTGAGATGATTTGCCCAAAGGTTAGCATTTCATGTAGCTGGGTTTCCAGGACAAGGATGGGGCTGCTTGACTCGCTCACACCCTCTGCCTCACATACCCAGGTTGCTGCCCACAAGACTGGCCCTGTGGCTGAACAGTTTGTGGCTTTCCAGGATCTGTTGAACATTTTTTCTATGTTTGGAGAATTCCCAACATTAGGAATTGCCCCTGCCTAAGGAGGGAGCTCACACTCAGACTTCCCACCATCTAGGACTAAGATAGCACACCGAGCCAGGTGAGGCTGTATTTGGAAGGGGTCTACCTGAGGAAGTGGATCAAGCGTGGAATCCGTTTTTGGTGAAGGTGGTAGCAGAAGCAAACAGCTCTCTGGAGGTCATGGTGGGGAAGTTCTGGGGTCTCCTTTTGCCGTGTCCATGGTGCCTGTGTTGAGCAGTGGGGTCTTTTCTGGAGAGGTCTCCATGATAGAGTTTCAGTCTTGCTCCAGGTAGGGTGGCCTCCAAACCTAACATCTTGACCCTCTTGGAAATTCTCTGAATTACTAAATATCTTTTAATAAATTCCTTCTCTGGATAAACCAAATGGAAGGGATACCATAGTTTGCAAGCAAGAGCCCTGACTAATAGACCCATCCTCATACAATGGAATGTGTGGGTTCTAGGCATGGTCCTGTGGGAAGGCAGCATGAGTTCTGGACTGTCCACAGAACAGGTGAGACCTGTAGGAATTAGAGAGGGGAATTGTTATACCAGTGGGTCTTTGGAAACCTTTGCCTTCTGAGAACATCAGCACTTTCCAACTTTTGCACACACAGATCACCTGGGGATGTTGTTAACATGCAAATTCTGGGCTGGGACCTGGGATCCTACATGTCCAGCGCTCCCCCCTCCCGTGTTTTGCTGATGCTGGTAGTCTGAGGACCACCAGTGAGGTAGTGAGGTGCCCATGGCCCTTAGGCCTCAGGCAAAACGTTGCATGTCACATAAATGCTTCATGAAATAATGAGCTCAAATCCCTCCCTGGCAAGTCTACTACTGACAATTATTCCAATCTTTGGTAATATCAGTCCTAAGGTACTTGGAGCTTCCAATCTCATAATTAGCATGCTTTGTTATGTCACTCCTGCTCCTAATGAGGACATTTCAGTAATTTGCTTTGTTGAATAAACAGGATTGGTTCCTTTGCCCCACAGGGCAGTATGATGAGAGTGTGGTGTGCTATTTTTACCTCTAACTCAGCCCAGAGAGTGCCAACAGTGTGTAAGGCACTGCAGGAGCCCCAATTCCCCACCCGTGAGAGCAGGCCCGGGAAACAGCAGCTTGGCCTCAGAAATCTTCACTGAAATCTTCACCATTTATGAACATCCAAGTCCTGGCCCTATCTCTTTCCAAACTAAACCCATACTATTTTCCATTGTTACCTGGCCCTAGGCCACTTTTAACTCCCTAAAGAGGACTTCCGGCTCCCTCTGCCAAGCCTTTCCGTAGCCAGTTCCCAAGCCTGGAATACCTTCATCACTACCAACCTTATCCCTCTGACCAACTCCTCCATGATCTTCAAAACCCAGTTCCTGAATCACCTCCTCCAGGAAGCCTTCCAAGACCCTTCTTTTTTTTTAGTCCTTAGACTGACCTAAATCCTGGAGCTCAGTACTTCATTTTAAGACTTTTTTTGGTTTGCAGACTGCAGCAAACTCAGACCACAGACGGGCCTGCAAGAACTGTTGTGTTCTTTATTGTTCAGGAACCAAACTTAATTTCAACTTCAAGCTCCCATTCTGCCAAGTGAAAGAAACAAAATCTTAGTCAGCTCAGGTTTCCCACCCTCTTGTCTGGAGTTGCATTTCCATGTCTGGCAGCCCTCAGGCAAGGGTGCCAAAGGAAGGAGCAGAGTTGAGCATTTTGTCCTCTGTCTTTTGTCTGTGTTGGCATCTACCCAGATGTCCTTGACCCATCTTGCCTCAGATCACAGGTCAATGCTGATCCCTGGGGTATTCTCCTCATCTGAGCTTCAAGGCCTCTGGAGTCCGGGTCATTCCTCCCTTTTCCCCTCCCCCTCGGGCACAAGGAGATATTGGGCTTTGTGGAATGAGGTCTTCTGACACCACCTCAGACCCATTGCCCCTGGACAGCCTGTAAAATCGTCTTGGTGCCTGGATCATGGGCTACAAAGCTGCAAGGCTACCCTCTGCTCTCAGAGCCACCCCTCTGGCTATGTAGGGGGTTTCTGCGTCCCCCTGCCCATGGGACTTGGCTGGAGGGCAGGGTGACAGCCCCCTTTCCGATAACCACCAATAAAATACCTCAACTTCATTCCCTTTTGATTCTCCTCCTCCTCACCCCCGTCCAGGCACATTCTATGTACAGGGCAGGGGAAGGAGAGGTAAGGCACAGGTCTCTCTGGCCAAGCATGTAGCCTTCCACATCTGTTATTTGTGCATGAGTCCTTCAGAGCTCTGGGCTTTTGGAATTCAGAGAGCCCAAGAAATCAAAAAGCTTTCCTCTCATGTCTCTATGTCCTTGCCTACAGTTGTCCAAGTCTGTGTAGAGACTCAAAAGTCAAGCAGTGCCTTCTCTGGTCTCTGCTTTCCACCTCGTGGAACCCTGCCTGTACTCCAAATTGGGGAGGGGTCTCTGGGCATTGAGAATACCAAGAAAGGGGAACACACGGATCGGAGAGCTCAGAGAGGGCAAGGAGGCACCTCCCTCATCCCTACATTTCAAAACCAGGTGTAGTGTAGTGAGGGTTCATGGGAGCCAACATTTATGGGGCATTTCTAGTGAGCATGGCCCTGCTTGCCTCATGCTATCTCCCAATCCTATGCGCCAAGAACTATTTTTATCCCGACTCCTCACCTAAGGAAGCTAACTCACGCAGACAGGGTTGGCTAGCTTGCCTGAAGCCATGCTGCCAGAGTCCACAGCCTGGCTGGTGGCCGAAGCCTCGGGAGCCTTACCCACTGGGCTCAACTGCCTCATCTGCCCAGTACGTGGCACAGTGCCTGGGACGCGGTAGGGCCCAGCATGTGGAACTCTGCTCCATGACTTCCTAGCTATGTGGCATCTGATCAGTGGCTCGCCACCTCTAGGCTCGCTTTGGTATTCTTTATAAGCTGGGTAACAGGCTCTTTAGCCGAGGGCCACTGTGCTCATAAGTGACTCAGGCTAAAGTTTGACCAAAAGAGCTCAGACTTTGGATCCTAAGACTCGTGTGCACAAAGTTTAAATTTCATCTCTTAGATCGCAGCCCTGGGGACATCCTATCCCCTCTCCAAATGCCAGTCTCCTGATCTCCAAACTGGGCACAACCAACATCTCTGATAAATAGTAAATAAATGTTCATTGCGGCAGGGAGCGGGGAGGAGGGTGATGGGCTTGACTGGGTGGGCTGTGGGGCCAGGCCTTCAAATGTGTTCCCGGGGAGTTATTTAGCCATGGGTTCGGTGTGGCCCCAGAAGGCGCCCAGCCTCAGCCTCCAGGCAGTCTCTGCCCCGGGCAAGCTCTAGGCAAGTCCTGCTCGGCTGAGGCCCAGGAGGCGTGAGCCTGCGAGGTGATGCACGGGCCCTCTTGGGGGTCAGGCCAGGGCAGCCGCCTGCTTCCCAGCCCAGGACATTGCTTACGAGCAGGAGCCTCTTCCTGTGTGCAGCGGCCTATGCTGCCTGCCTCGGTTTCCCGGAGAGAGTCTGACGAATGTGTTTCCTGCACAGCAGTAGCTGCTCATTTCTTTGTTCTCAAAGTTTCCATTTCTCATTAGCTGCTAAATCGTCCCTATGGCAGCAGACCCTGTTGTGGCTCTTTGTCTGTGGTGGCATCTACCCAGATGTCCTTGACCCATCTTGCCTCAGATCACAGGTCAGTGCTGATCCCTGGGGTATTCTCCTCATCTGAGCTTCAGGGCCTCTGGAGTCCAGGTCATTCCTCCCTTTTCCCCTCCCCCGCGGGCACAAGGAGATATTGGGGCCTCGGGGGCTGCAGGGCCTGCGGTCCCAGGGCTGTCCCAGCAACCTGGAGGGGGACCCCGAGCAGTGCTGCCTGCCAGGCTCTGTCCCGCGGGGTGTAGATTAGGTCAGCTCCTGTCTCTGGAGACTTTAGGAGGGGTTTCCGTGTCCTCCACTCCCCAGCTTTGACCTCCGGCCTTGCAGCTCAGTGCCCATGGGTGAAAGAAAGAGAAGGGAAGACACGAGCTTTCTTTAACATCGTTACTCTGAGCTAGAGGCCACAAAGAAAGGCCAGCAGCTTTTGTGGGATAGAAAAAGCCAGAAGACAGGTGTCTTCGTCTGTTCTGGCTGCTGTAACAAAATGTTATAGGCTGGGTGGCGTATAAACAATATTCATTCCCCACAGTTCTGGAAGCTGGGAAGTCTAAGATCAAAAGATGGAAGGGACTGTTTTCAGAGGCTCCCTCCTATTTAGTCAAACTCTCTGAAACTCTGGAACCCCTCCCCACCCCTGTTGTTCTACTCTGTGAAGGACCACCCTCTAACAACCTGCAGAAAGGTCAGAAATGCCAGGCTGCCGGCCCCCACCCCTCACCTCTCACACTTGTAGAGGCCTTTCCCTAAATAAACACTTGTCTGCCATGTGTATTCAGGGAGTGGAAATTAATATCATTGTAAATCTAACTGAAACATAATTAAATCTATTTTTGAATAAAAAAAAATCTCATCGTTCATCTCTAGACCAAATAAATAAAGTTTCAGGTCTCTGTGATCTGCAGCATCACCTGACCTGCGCTCTGCTTCTCTTTGCCCGAACATCAAAGGGGAAAGAATTGTCGGAGGAGTCGCCTCCTCTGGTCTCACCAGGGCAGCGATGAAGCTCGAACTTGTCACCTGTGAAATGGCATTAATAACACCGACCTGAGTTGGGTGTGCCAGGGATTAGAAATGATGCCGGCTGAGGGCCCAGATGAGACTCTTTTGGAATATAAGGTCCCTAACGGGAAGATTTTGTTTGCTCTCTGCAGTATCCCAGTACCTCACACATGGTCTTATTAGAGAAAGGACCAGACCTCCACTTTAGGAAACAGGCAAAGTTCTCTCCCACTTTCCCCCAAGAGCTGCCCATTTTCTGTCCAGACTGTGGCCAGAACCGTTTGTCTACCATCATCAATAGGACCTTCTCCTCCTCTGACTCTTTTTTCCTCACTTCACCCTCCCCAAGGATGAAATAATGGCAGGCAAACCTCTCCCTGCTGCCAGCCCAGTCCCAACTCTCAAGCTAGAGGGAGGAGAGTGGAGGGGTGGGACCAGAGTGTCCCCTCCCCCTGCACACACACCTGCTGAGAATTTAGGGAAAGGGGAGCTGCCCTGAGCTGGCTCTCTGTGATTTAGTGCTCCCTCCCTCCCTCCCTCACCTGCAGTGCACTGGAGTTAAAAATGACCTTGGCAAACAGCCTTATGTATTATCTGTCTAGTGCAGAGAACAGAGTCAAAGAAAACCCACTCAGAAGCTCAGAAAGCTGCTGGGGGAGGAGGGGGGAAGAGAGAGGGGAGGGTGGGCAAGGAGGGAGGAAGGATAGTAGGAAATGTCTCCGGGGCCTTAGGCGAGATGGAGAGGAGAGAGTCAAACCTGTGAAGCTCTGCTCTGGAAAAATCATTGCTGAGGAGAGAACGGGGCATCTCGAAGGGGGAGCCACCAACCCTCCCTGGGCACCCACCCTCACAGCCATTCTTTGGCATAGGCCATCTCACTTTGGGTTGGCGGCTCAGAGAGGTAGCAGCTCTGATCTAAACCTAGCTTCCAGAAGCTTCTCTCTTCCTGACAAGGCAGGAAGGTGCTGAGTGATGAAAGCAGCCGGGTGTTGGGATCCTCAGGCCTGGTCTCTACCGTCTGGATTCTGCTGTGTGACCCTGGACTGGTCACTTTACCAGTCTGAGCATGTGTTGCTTTAACTGTAAACGAGGAAAATAACACCCAACTCAGAGTATTGATGAGTGGAACCATGTGAGATAATGGTGAAGAACATGGACTTGGGAGTCAGGTGGCCCAAATTCTGTGATTCTCGGCAAGTGACGTCACCCCTCTGTGCCTCAGTTTCTCCAACTGTCACATGGGCATGGGCAAGGGTCTGCTTTCCCCCCTTTCCCCTCACACAACCCTTGTGCTGAATAGGCTCTGTTTCTGCCTCCTATTCCCTGTAGGCTAGGGAGGCCAATCTGGGGGGACCCTATCTGTGAGGCCCCTGCCTCTGGCTTCTGGTGCTTCTAAATGGAGACACCAGCAGGAACCTGAGAGCAGAAGAAGAATGACATCAAGATATCTACTCACAGGCTCCTTCCCCATAGGGTCGTAGTGGGCTGCCCAGGCTCTCAAGAAGGGGCCACGTCTCCCCAGGCAGCCCTGTCCCTGGTGCTCATGGCTACCCTCCACTCTTTAGATTGGGGTGTTAAAGGCTCCCACTGTTCCTAGCCCAGGGTACTGCAGTCTCCATGTGCTCTCCCACACCCTGGCTATAGCACTGTAGCTAGTCCCTTTGTGATACTGTCTTCAAGTTACCCAGTTTGAGTGGGCTAAAGTGTCCTGCTGAGACCCTGAAGCAGCTGTCCCCGTGGCCACAGACTTGGCACTATTTCTTTTCAGGCGTTTAAAGCAAGAATAATTAACACAAGCTGAGTTTAGCTCTATGCTAAGCCCTTTACAAATGAAATCTCACATAACCCCTCAACTAGCACCGGGAGGAAGCTACTGTGATTCTTCCCATTTTGCATTCAAGGAAGTTGGGGCTCTGGGAATTGCTCTCAGCCAGGACTAAGTCTAGAGCCCTTAAGGACTATCATGCATCCCCTCCCTCTCTGGTACGGGCAGAGAAGCCTCAGAGTGCATGTGGCTCAAACTTCCAAGGCATGTTCTCAAGTAGACATGGCGTCCCTATACCAAGTCTGAGGAACATGCCAGGCTGGAATCCAGGCTAATCGTTAAGCAGGGCTGATTTGATCAGCCCCGCATGGCCTGACAAGGCAGACACACAATAGAGGGTAAATATTCTATTTGCTATTATTACAAAAACCCTTTACAGTAGTAGTTTTCAGGGATGGGAAGTCCCCTGAGGCCAGCCCTGCCTCATAGCCTGGCAGGTCCTATTCTCAACACCCTAGCAGGTGGCCGTGGCTTTGAATTTCACGGGGTGGGGGCTCCCCCTTTCACTCTCACCTCCTTTCCTCCCTATCCCCAGCCTGCTTCCAGGCACTCTGTCCTCTCCTGCTCCTCTCCTCCCCTGCATGGAGCCTAGGGACGTGGGAGGAAACATGCATCCCTCTGGGCTGTAAAATCTAATTAGAGACAGGGCTTCACTCAGAGCAGAAGACTCAGGCCTGGAGTGGGTTTAATGCTGGAGTTTCAGACCCCATTGCCACTGGGTGTGAGGGGAGTTGGGGGGGATGCTATTTTAGGAGAGATGGCTCTGGGCACTTCTCATATCCCATGACATACATAGTTGTGTCCTCTAGTCCTCATTCCAGAAGCCTGCTTCACATCAAGCCATGTCATTGGCACAAGAGATGCGTAAATGACACCCAGGTCCTGCCCTCAAAAGCTCTCAGTCCACGGGGACGATCTTGAAGCAAATGACCGCAGTGTGCTCAGTGCTCCACGCTCCAGCTGAGGAGAATTATCCTTCCTAGGAGCCCTTCACCGGATTTTCCTCTAAGGCAAAGACCTGGCCGTGTCCCCCCCACACATCCATTCATTTGACCGATACTATTCAGTGACTCCGTTTCTGACCATGCCTCTTCACTGGTTTCTCTTCCTGCTACCTACTCAACGGTGCCTGGCCCCAGGGCTCTGGGCTGGCTTCCTGTCCCCCACTCTGTGCTTTCATGCATTCTCCTAGCCTTAAACATCATCATATACAGTTCGCAGGTCCTGTGGTCATGACCTACAAAATGCATCCTGACTCTTCCACTTCTCATCTTGTCCACCGCCCCTTAGTCCAAGCCAATCTCACCTCTAGCCTGGACTATTGCAGTAGTTTCCAGACTGGTCTCCTTGCTACCAAACTTGCCTCTTACAAATCACCATCAGTTCACATGTCAGACTATCACTCCCTGGCATAAACCTTCCAGCAGTTTCGTTTGGCCCCTGGAGTAGAATGCATACTCCTGACTATAGCCCTCAAGACAGCCACTGGCCTGGCCCTGTGACCTCCCTGAACTCATCTCCCACCCTCTCTGTGGCTTCCTCGTGCTTTTGCAAACAGGCTCGGTCCTGCCTTTGACTGCCAGGCCTTCCCATGCTGGCAGCTCCTTCTTAGCATTCAGGTCTCGGGAAAAATGCCCCCCTCCTCCTGTTTTTGACCACTGTCGCTGAAGTAGCCCCTGCTCCCATGGGTGTCTCATGTCATCTCCACTTTATTTTCCTGGGAGACTTATTCCAACCTAAATGTATCTTGTGAATTTGTTTCCTTGCTTGTCTAGTGTCTTATCACCCCCGCTAGACTCCAGACCGGGTCTGGGTCAGCCTGTTCACTGGTGTCTCTGCCACATCTGGAATAGGATCTGGCCCAGCAGAGGTGCTAAGCAAGTTATCTTTAAGGGAGCAAATGCCAAGCCCGTAGCTCCAAGTTGAAGTGTGTCTTCTAAACCCAGCTCTCTCTGCTCTTGGGGCGAATATCTTGCATATGAAGAACTCAGGGTGAATAAAAATGTGTCCTCCCCAGTGACTTTGTGCTCGAGCTGAAGTAAGAAGAGATTTGATTTGTAAAATAATAGTAATAATAAGGGAATTGTCCCTCAAGCTGTAGGCTGGCCTCAGTGGCTCCACCAGCTTGCTGTGTGGATCTGACCTGCTCACTTTTGCTCTCAGAGCCCGAGTTCTACCTGCGTCAAACGAGGCTCCAATACACACTACTTCGCTTCTAGATCCCAGGGAAATCTCTCCTCACTACACACCAGGAAAACTCAAATGGGAGACAACCAAGATTTCCAGGCATGGAAATCAGCCCAAGAGCTTTCTTGGGGCATGGCTCCCACAGCCTACGCCCTGCAGAGAGACCAGCTGCACTTGGTGCATGGAGCACCTGCCCCTGAGCCAACCCTCACTCCCCGCTGCAAAAGTCTCAAAAGGTATTTTGAGACCTAGTGAGGAGGCTGCTGGAGCCCAGAGAGACTCACAACCCTGAGTTTGGCAAATAGAAAATGAATCCACATTCCTCACACAGCATCCCCATAGTGAGCTCTTATTCCTACATCCATTGTCAGGTACTGTGGCTCCGATCACAGATCCCGGAGACTCTAACTTACCCACAAGTATGCCGGCTACCATGTGCTTCTCAGATAGCAGGTGGGAAATGCACAGTGCCCAGGTGGTGAAGACTTGCCCTTCCCTTGGCACACCATAGACTGGAGGTTAACGAATTCGAGCAGTCCCCTCCTCAGTAGTGAGATAGTGATGGTGACCCACCCCTAGCAGGGCCCTGAGACAACTGATAAATCAGAAACAACGATGAGTTCCTTTACTCCCGGGTCTGCACAAAGGGTTGCACGACGGCAGCTCTTTCTTCAGAGGACCCACCTTCAGCTGCAGAAGATGAGGCCCCAGAAAGGCCATAGCTAAATGGGCAAATGGCTAAAGTGTGTGGTGAGGGACATAAGGACCCCAAGCATTTCTCACTGGGGCTGCACCGAAAGGTGTACAGAAGCTGGAAGATCTGATGCTGCTCACTGTGCCATTCTAGGCTGTGTCATCTCTGCCTCAGTGGTCCCATCTATCGAATGGGGGCGTAGGGCTAGATGATCTCATAGCATGTGTAGGCAAACAACTTCTCCTTTCTGAATTCATTTCTCCAACTATGGAAGTGTGGGCTTGGAGAGCAGTAAAAACAAAATACACTGTGTACACTGCACTTTGCTGAAAACAGAATATTCCGGTACTTAAGAAGTACCAATCCTCCTTTCACTCCCTTTCCCATCTACCTTTTTTTTTTTTTTTTTTACCATTTTTACCATTTTGGTAAATTTTACCAAAATTTACCACTAATGGATATATCCCTAAGCAATACATGTTTAAGTATTGCATTTAATTTGAAATTCAAATAAATGGAATCACACTATAAAAATAATGGTCCTGATCATCCTTTCTGTGTGACTTGAGACAAGTCCCTTCCCCTCTCTGCGCCTTGTTTTCCCCATCTATAAAATGGGCTGAAGGTGGGGGATGAGAAAAGGATGACCTTTGAGGCCCCTTCCTACTGCTGCATCTGTTCCTACACTGCAAGTGACCTAATATTCCACACAGTCGCATGGGCTCTCTGTCCAAGTGCCGGGCCTGAGGCCTCCCTCTTGGACAGGCCGGTTCTTTCCCCGACCTTCTTGAGCCTGCTACATTGTCCCTCAGGTCCCCCAATGTGAGGCATCTGTCTGAACTGAGAAAAAGCTTTTAGCCAGCCCCTGATGGCAAGTGGGACCAGCTCCATGAATCTCACTGGGAGACATTCACCTTTCTCGGCCGAGTGAGTGATGCTCTTAGCCGTGCCCCAGAAACCAGGGCTGGACGAGTCAGTACTTGTCACCGGCAAGCTCCCTCTCTGAAACCTCACCCTCCAGCCCCCCCCAGGTGACTGAGTACTTTGCAGTCCTTCTCAGCAGTGGCAGAACCACCACGCAGAGCCCCCTGCCAACCGCCGCTTTCTGACCCAGTCCAGATGGTCCAAACCATAATGAGCAGCAGTGTTGGAAAGAGGGAAGAGGTCTGCAGTCAGACGGCTTGAGCCCCGGCTCTGCCACTTGCGGGCTGTGCAGCCTGGGCAAGTGCCTTCCCCTCTCTGAGGTCCACTTTATGCATCTTCAACAATGAGATTGTAATACTTACTGCACAGTTCTGAGGAGGTGCAGATAACAGATTGAATCAGACAGTGATTGCCTGGCACGCTGTAGCAGCTCAGGACCAGCTGGTTCCCTTCCAGTTCTCCCATCCCAGTGATAGCTATAAAGTAAGATGGGAAAAAGATGCTCCACTCTCAGTTCCTCTTCTAAAGCTTCTAATCCGCATACAGATTTATAGCACCTGGGCTTCTAGCCATACACCCACAAGTCAAACTGAACAATGCTAGTCAGAGTTGTTTGGACATCGCACACTGAACTGAGGACCTTAACTGAGTTAAGTTACAATGTGGACCGGCCAACATTTACCGAGTACCTACTAGGTGGCAGACTCCATGATGGCCCCTGGAGAGAGAAAGATGAATAAGAAAGTATAGCATCCCAATCAAAAGCTTGGTTTGGCTGAGTCATAAACTTCCCATGTGGCACGGGACAAGGTCATTACTTAAACTCTCTAGACCTCAGCTTCTAAGTCTAAATGTCTCATAGATATGGACTTAGCAGAGGGCCTGGTTCGTAGTAACTGTCAAAACCCAGAAAGTGTCAAGACCCAGTCTTGCATGGAAAAGAAAATAAGACGCGCATGCCTATATACACAGGAAGATGCTTCCTGGGTAAAAGAAAGGAGACACAGGCAGTCCTTATTTTTCTAAGGAAAATTGGTGCTAGTGAAATAACATTTAAAGAGAACCTCCTCAAAACAACAAATATTCATTGTAAATACTGAGGGGGGGAAGTTTGAATGGGATCGTACCTTGAAAAACAAATTGAAAGCATGAAAGCGCTTCTTTTTTTATCTTCTCTTAACAAAATGTAGGTTCTAATGTCAAATGAGCTGATTTTTAAATTAAAAATAAGAATTATCAAGTGTTGATTAGGGTTTTGAGGGGGGAGGGGGTGAAATTTTTTAGACAGAGGTCTATCCTAGTGCAAAGTAACATTCTTCATTTTGTGTTTGACTTTCACAGCACGATTATACAGAGTGTCATTCTGAGCAAATATTTCAGAGGTTTATCAGTTTTCCCAAGGGCATCTTCTAGTCATCAGATGATAAAATTATTCTCTTTTGAGACACCTGGCATCTTTGTCGATTTTCTCTTCTTCAATTCTTAACTAGTTTAACTCTGCCAATTCTTCATTGTAGTTTAAATGTCAGCGGAGCTGTTTTCCAACAGCCCTTTTGCTAACTTCATGAAACCCTGATCTGTTTCAAGATTTGCACTTTTTCTTTTCATCAATTTCCTTTGAATTTCCATTGCATCTTCAAACATTTACAACAACCAACAAAGCTTAGGTGAGATGAGTAAGGTCAGAAAATAGTGTTACTTGAGTATAAACTATTTAAGTGGCAGGCTCATTAGTAAATATTTTAGTGTTAGGAAAACTTACTTCTCTACCAAACCTTGTAACTGTACAGACTTGAATAATGACTTAACTGCAAAATTCAGAGTAACTGATAAGAACTTCTAAAGGAATTCAGAATAGCGAGCTTACTAGGTTGATTCTTTTTAAGTATGTATCCCAGATTTTTTTTTATGATTTTATTTATTTATTTATTTGACACAGAGAGAGACAGTGAGAACAGGAACACAAGCAGAGGGAGAGGGAGAAGCAGGCTTCCCGCTGAGCAGGGAGCCTAATGTGGTGCTCGATCCCAGGACCCTGGAATCATGATCTGAGCTGAAGGCAGACACTTAACCGACTGAGCCACCCAGGCACCCCTGTATCCTAGGTATTTTAACATGCACACTTAACAAAGTCTAAATCTCATTGATATCTTTAGCTTTCTTCTGAATAATGATAGCTTGACGGTATTTGGACTCTGATTACCTCCTTCCCAACTTAAATGCCATGGTTCATTATTTTAGTTCTATCTTGCTATTTTTAATCCATTTATATTTAATATACCAACTGATACAGTTGGGCTTCATTCTACCATTTTGCTATATGTTTTTTATTCGTCATTTCTTTTCTTTATTTTTTCTTCGCTGTCTTTTTTGGAAATTAAACAAACATTTCTATTATTTTATGTTTTTCTTGTATTGGCTTTTGGCTTAACATTTTGGAATTACTTTTCAGTGGTGACCCTACAAGTTTCAATATACATCTTTAGCCTGTATAAGGCTTAGCCATCCTAGTTTACTTTTAAGTTTGGACTTACACTCCTTCCTAAACAACACAAGAACTTTACAACAGGTGAGCTCCGTTGCTCCCTTTTTGCTTTTTGTGCTATTGTCGTTAAACATTTGACGTCTAAATATGTTTTAAATCCCTCAAGATATCATTAATATTGTCATTTTAAATAGGCAAAATTCTTGCATATTTACGCACATATTTCCTTTGTAGCGTTCTCTAGTCTTACAGTTTTGTGTTTCTGGCTGAATAATTTTTCCTTCAGTCTAAAGAACTTCCTTTGGTATATCTTCTTGTGCTGGTCTGATGGCTTTAAGTTTTTGCTGATTTTTAGTTTCCATTTGTCTGAAAATGTCTTTATTTTGTTTCATTTTCTGAAGGATTTTCTTGCTGGTATATAAGAGTGACAGTTTTGTTATTATTTTTTTTTTATTATTTTAGCATTTTAAAGACATTTTCTAGAGTTCATTTGTTTTTGTTGAAAAGTCAGGTAACAGACTTATTAATGTTTCTTTGAAGATAATTTGTTCCTTTTTTTCTCTGTGACTGCTCTTGAGAAATTTTCTTTGTCTTTAGTTTTCAACAGTTTGTAAAGTGTGTAGGTGTGATTTTCTTTGTGTTTATTCTTTTTGGGGTTTTGCTGGGTTTCTTGAATTGCTGAATTGGTGCCTTTTCTCGGTTTTGAAACTCTTGATTATTATCTTTCCAAATACTGCTTCTGCCCAATTTCTCCCCTTGCCTTTGGGGCTCCGATTATATGTATGTTAGACCTTTTACAATGACCTACATTATACATATATTCTGTTGTTTTTTTGACGTTACTTTCTTTTTTCTCTGATTTTAGTTTAATTTTTATCTATTGTTCTGTCTTTAAATTACTGATCTTATAGGCTGTTATGTCTTTCCTGCTGTTAAACCCATCTAGTAAGTTTGTACTTTTTTATTCATTCCAAGTAACTGTTGATAGTAGACTTTGGAAGGCTACATATTTTCATCCATTTTGTCCATCACTTCCTCTTTTTTTTTTTTTTTTAACAAAGTAATCATAGTTAACATCCTTGGCTCATGACCACAATATCTGGATCTTCTGTGGATTATTTTTGTGTCTGCTTCCTTTTTTTCTCTCACTACCAGCCACTTCACAGTCCTCATAAATTTGACTGTATGCTGAACATTGTGTAGTAAAGAACTACAGAAGCTCCAGCAGATATATTCTACCAGAGAGGTTCCCCTTCTCCTGAACTGGGGGACAGGATGAAAGGCTGATTATCTCAGTCCAGTCAGCAACTGAGGTGTGTCGTGGATGGGTTGCAATTTATAACACACTGAATCCATCACATCTGGCTTGTCCCTGTTCCTTGAGTGTGGCCTTCCAAGGCTATTGAATGAGAGCCCAGATTGTCTCTCTCTCTTCATCCCTAAAAAGGGCAAAAACAGTCAGGTATTTATGTTGGGCTCTCTCCCCCTAGGGGAACTCTGTCTCCTAAATATCATGAGATTATGAGATTTTACTCCAGTCTTCCATCTCAGCTTCCATGCTACCTGTGCTCCTTTAGCACTCGGCAGTGTCCAACGGGGGAAAACTGTCCTTCTCTTTCTGGATCCTCTAGTGTTCAATCCATCATACCAGTTTGAACAACTGCCCAAAGCTCTGCTAGTTTCCATTTCCCTCAGTAGACTACCTCTTCTTGGGCCAAGGCCAGCCTCAACCCATGTCCAGAATCACAAACATCCCCAGGGAAGAAAGCTGTCAGCACTCATCAGCTTACCTAGGAAGCGCTGTTGTCTTTCTGCAATTTTGGTCCATTTAATCTTTATTTCCATACTCTTTGATATGTTCAAAATTTTTGGTTTTGCAGCTTCCTTTTTGTGGGGGGGGGGATAGTTGTTGCACTGGGAAAGGTGCTTGCCATGATCTACTTCATCTTACCTGAAAATAGTACTTTATCTTGTTATTATCATGTGAACAAATTAAACATTATTAATTTATACAGTAATTTTAGTTTAGATTTACCTTCATATTAATCATGTATTTGCTTAGTATTCTTTTGTGAATCTGAGACCTGTCTGGGTTAATTTTCCTTCTGACTAAGCTATATCTTCTAGAATTTTCTTTGGTAAGGATCTCGTGGTGATGAACTCTATTTTTGTCCAAAAGTGTCTTTAGTTTGCTGTAATTCTTGAAATATAATTTCTCTTGGGTATACATTTGCAAGTGGTCAATTACTTTCTCTTGACACACTGAAAATATCATTCCACTATATACTGGCTTCCATTGTTATTATTGAGAAGACAGCTGTTACCCTAATTGCTGTTTATTTGTAGATGATCTAACTTTTCTCTTTGACTGCTTTTAATATTTCTCTGTCATCAATTGTGATGTAACCTACACCTTCTAGAATTTTGCTGTATACTATCTGAATGATCATAAGCAGTGGCCCTGAGTTAGGTCTTCTCACTCTATCCTCCATGTCTTTTAATCATATTTCATTTTCCCATTTTTGTCTTTCTAGCCTGCATTCTAGAAAATTTTTATTTATTTTTATCTGTTTACTAATTCTGTCTTCAATTATGTCTGCTTTGTCATTTAACCTATCCATATCCATTCATTGAGACTTTTAAAATTGTTAAATAATGTATTTTTCAATTCTATATGTTCTATATGATTCTTTTTCAAATCTGGTAAGACATTCTTATAGTATCTTGTTACTTGCTCATATTTTCACACCTCTGTTTCTTTAAACATACAAACATTGTCATCTTATATTCTGTGTCTAATAGAAATTCTGATACCTGAAGATTTGCAGATCTGATTTTGCTATCTATTATTCCTGCTGGCTCTCTTTCATAGTGCCTTGTTTCCTTGTATGTTTTGTAATTTTTGAGGGTGCATGTTCCTTGGAACTTTATCTTTGAGAATTATTTGAGACTGTGTTAAATTTTCACTTCTCCAGAAAAGGCTGTGTGCTTCTTCCAGTCACCTAGGAAAACTACTAATCCATGACCATTTTAAATAAAATTTTCTACTTGAGTTTTTCAGACCATAAACCCAAGTGAGGGCTAGCATATGGTTACAAATTTTCAGGAAAATGAGTCCCATTCCTTCCCCCACCTAGTCAGGATAGGCAGATTTTGTATGTTAATTCATTTCTCATTCACATTATACCAAAGGTTTAGCCCTTTGAGGTTCAAGTTTTATGTGGACCCCACCAGTTTACCTCCTGATTTCTAAGCAGGGTTGCAGTTATCCTCCGGAGTTGGGAGTGGTCTATGAGTGCATAACTCTCTTACAGCTCTTTATTTAAATGTAGTAAACCTGCTTTCAGAGTCACTGATTTCCAAGTTGCTCCAGGCTAAATCATCCTGTCCCTCTCTAGATAGGAGAATCCTGATGCTGGGACCTCTAGCATAGAGACAGGCTGGAGAAGCTGGGCAGTGGGCTAGGGAACTCATGATGACTATGAGGGATGGGGGTCCCTGTTTGGCTTCTGCACACCCCAAGGTAAGCCCCTCTGTCACCACTCCAAGTCTGACACAGACAGTTGCCTTGTCATCAGAAGCTGTATTCACTGTAATGGAAACAAATCTCACCTGGGCTGAAAAATATATGCCTTATATAAGCCTCAGTCAATCTAGACTTTCATCTACAGTTTCAAATATGGAATTCCTGGGTTCTTCTTAAAATTTATTTATGTATTTATTTACTTGATATGTAACTGACATACAGCATTATATTGATTTTGGGTGTACAGTATAATGATTTGACATCTATACGCACTGCAGATGATCAACACAGTAAGTCTAGTCACCATCCATCTCCATAAAAAGTTATAAAAAAATTGTTTTTCTTGTGATGAGAACTTTGAGGATCCACTCTCAGCAAGTCTCAAATATGCACTACATTACCACTGACTATAGTCACCACGCTGCACAACTCATCCCCATGACCTATTCATTTCACAACTGGAAGCCTGTACCTCCTGACCCCCTTCCGCCATTTTATCCACCCCCCAAACACCCGCCTTCCTGGCAACCACCACTCTTCTCTGAGTCCATAAGTTTATTTGTTCATTTGCTTAATTTCTTAGATTCTGCATAGCAGTGAGATTATATGGTATTATTTGTCTTTCTCTGACTTATTTCACTTAGCATAACACCCTCAACATGGATGTCCCTGGATTCTAAATTATTAAAAGAAAAAAAATTTTAGCACCAACCTTAGACCATGATAATATTCTTGGCAAAGCAAACCTATTCTGATTTAAGGAACTGACATTCATGCAACTAATTGATAAAATCAATTATCTGTCCCTTAACCATGTTGACAGTACAAATAAGGGAACCTGAGATAATGATGGTTGGTCTACAGCTGCTGAAATCACTGAGCACTGGACTGAACTCTAGCATTTCTGAAAGTGTGTTCCTGGAAGCATTAGACCACGTGGAGGGCCTCTGTGTTTAAATAAGCTTAAGAAATGTTATGTACTTGAAACTTCTCTTGGAGAGTCACCACATGCATTAGAACATTAAAGGTTCTGAGAAGTCTTATACTTGAAAAGCCTGTTTGATTCAATGTTTTCATCATATTTGAAAATATTTGACCACAAAAATATAAGGCACTTGGATAATTCATTTTTTGGATAGAATTCACTTTTGACAATTTTTATTTATATTCCATCAATGAACAGTGAAAAGTTGGTTATAGAGATATAAATAACATTTATTCAACAATATTTGTTAAATGCCCACCATGCCTACAACTATGAGTATACCTCAGTGAAGAAAACAGATGTGGTTTCTGTTTTGTGGAGTTTATAAGAGCATTAAGCTGTCATGGGAAGCATTAAGAAAGAAATATCAAGTGTTAGAACCCAGTTCCTTAAGTTATTGGACCATAGCCATGGAACAGGCCCATGATCTGGGCACTTGGCTGGACAGTTGGTTATTGTGTCTAGACTAGAAGCTCCAGAACTTACTGACATAATTGTGCCACTCACGAGAACCATAAGAAAGACTAAGCACAAACACACTTGGTTCTGGAACAGAAGAAAGCATTTATCTAGGAAAGGAAGTTCAGGGGAGACAAGTAAGCAAACTAGGTGGCTTTTAAGGCTTACGGAATCACCAGTGGATCTGAGGAGTCTTCCCGAAATAAGCCAATGTCTAATTCATAGTTCAAGTCAAGTAAATGTTAGCTGGAATGATGACGATGGTGATGGTGGTGATGATGATGGTGTTGGTGATGATGATGATGATGGCAGTGATGTTGGAGGTGACAGTGATGGTGATGGTGGTGATGACAATGACAGTGACAGTGATGGTGGTGATGGTGATGACAGTGATGATGGTGATGATAGTAGTAGTCATCTTCAACTCTGTCCTATCACTTAATACTATGTTCAGTTGGTCACTAAAAACTGAACTGTGAGTCTACTTCTTAAATAACTCTTAAATACATCTTCTCATATCTCTCTGAAATTCCATTACCTCTGAATAAGCCTTGGTCCTTTCTCACCAGCCCCCTTATCTTGTTTTCCTGACTCTAACTTCCAGTTTTGCAATCCATGCCCCACACTGCACCAATGTAATCATCCTGAAGCTTAAGTCTGACTGACAACCAGTTGCCAGGCCTCCAAGGCCTGCTGTGAAGCTGCCTGGGTGGTGTAGCTGGGATTCCAGCCTCTCCAGTGTCCCTTCTCAGCCTTATCTCTTCACTGCTCACATGTATCCCCTGCTCAGCTCCACTCAACCCACTGTACCCCAGGCACACCATGCACATTGACAGCATGCCTTTCTCATCTTCCTCCCCTTACTTGTCTTTTCTACTTCTTGTCTTTTAGCAAAACAGATACTCATCCTTCAGGGTCCAGCTCAGCAGTCAGAGCTGGGGCTTTGACTGATCTCCATCCTGGAATGGACTACTATGTGATTTTGCTTAGCCTCCTGCCTGCTTTCTGCATTTATCTGTATGACCTTCACTAGAGACATGTTGTTATGCATGTGTGTAGGTGGTTGTGTTTGGGGCTTCATGGTGAAGTCGGGGATGGGCTGGAGGGGGAACCAGTCCTCCACTCCATAGATCAAGGATGTTGATCCAAGCTTTAGGACATTATTAAAATTAGAACCATTTGTCACAGGAGGTCTCACTGCAGCATCAGACCCTGGGAGGGATCAGGGCACATCTCTTGGCCTCTGAAAGGAATTAATCCATTCATTCGCACGTTGATTCCACAAATATTTATTGAGTCTGCTGTGTCCCAGGCACCATGCTGAGGGCTAGGGATATAGAGGTGAGCAAAAAAGAGCAGAACCAAATGTTTATTTTCATGGGATTTATGATCTGTTGCTCTACTAATTGGAGTAGAGGTGGACAACAATCAAGGAAACAAACCCATAAGATAATTGGGGGTGATGATAAGGGCCACAAAGGAAATAAACAGGGGTCATGAGAGGGGTAATGCAGATGGAGTGGAGAGCTGTTTTAAATGTGGAAATCCTGGAGAACTCCCTGGAGAGGTGGCACTTGTGCTCAGGTGTCAGTAACGGGAAGGGGCCAGATATGTAAACATCTGGGGGAAGAAGGAAGGCCCCTCGGGACAGGCAGAGAGAAGAGAAGGAGGGAAGCCATGCTTGGACCACAGTAAATGAGGGGGAGGGGAGTTGAAGAAACAGGTAAGAGGTGAGCAATGGCCAGGCCATGCAGGGCCTTGTGGACCATGCTAAGGAGGTGGGGTTTTATTCTAAGTGCAACGGGAGGCCTCTAGCAGGTTTCAAGCAGGAATGACCAGCTCCCATTAATGCTTTTCAGAGCTTAGGTGTGGGGAAGGAATTGGCAGAGGGAATAGTGTGGACCAGCGGCAGTCAGGAGCTGTCCAGGCCAGGGCTGGTGCTGGTGAGGAGCCTGGGCCAGCACCTCCTTCCCTTCCCTGGAAACCCTGGCGGCCCTGGAGGCTCGCAGTGAATGACATCATCCTCAGCTCTGGGCTGCTGCATATGCAGGGAACTCCTCCCAAGGGTGTGCTGAGGCTACACAACAGCACCAAGCTGTCAGCCGAGTGCCTGAGGGAGAGAGGAAGAAACGACCTCAAGGAACACCTCCTGTGGCCCAGGCATAGGATAGAACACCATAGGCACTTTCTGGATAACACTCACAACAGCCCCAGGAGGAACACTTCTGCTTTGCAACGAATCCTAAAATCTTGAACAGGGAAGGATGCCTGGAAATCATGTGATCGCTCTCCTGTCTCAGAACTTGTGTGCATCTCTGGTTCTCATTAGTTATTAACCATACCCTGAAATAAAACTCTTGCTACATTCTAATCATTTTACAGATATTCTCATAACCACTTCATGAGGTAAGAACTATCATTATCCCCATTTAACAGGTGAGGAAAACTGAGACCCAGAGAGTCTAACTTGTCCAAGGTAGCACTGAGCCAGGCTTTAAACCCAGGCAGTCTGCCCCAGAATCCGCATTCTTTTTAACCCTATGGGATGCCACCTCCCCTCTGTTGTCCATGAGTTAGAACAATAGAAAGATGGGACACCTGGGTGGCTCAGTCGGTTAAGCGGCTGCCTTCGGCCCGGGTCATGATCCCAGGGTCCTGGGATGGAGTCTCACATCAGGCTCCTTGCTCAGCAGGGAGCCTGCTTCTCTCTCTCTCCCTCCCTCTGCTTGTGCTCTGTCAAATAAATAAAATCTTTAAAAAAAAAAAAAAAACAATAGAAAGATCTTCCCCTACCACCCCCTGCCCCCAGCAGGCTAATGCATGTCTTATACATACAATAGTGTTGCAGAGTTGTTTGGTGGCACAGTTGCCATCTTGGGGTCTGTGAGGGTAAGGACACCTCATACCATGGCTGGCCCGTCTGGAAGGGGAGGTTGTTCATTCCCAGTTACTATTCCTTATAAGTAAGGGGAGGGCCTCAGACAAGAAGCCTGGAGTGAGAAGGTACATCTAAGATGTGTGTCTGGTTTAACTTCTGTCTCCAGGCTTCCCACAGTAACTAGAATGGAGGAAGTGCTCAGTAACACTTGACAAGTGAGTGGATGGGTAGATGAACGGTTGAACACAGGCTTACCCTTCCCATGAGGAAGTCTGGGAGGACATTTTTACAGCGGACTCAGCACGTGGTACAACTCAGGCGGGCAACATCTGGTTCTTGCCTTCACGTTCCAAGGTCTATATGTCGAATGACATATGTCGAATGTTTGCAAGGGCACGTCCTATCTCTAGGGAGCAGCTGCTCCTCGGCTCCAGCTAATCATTCAAGCCTGTGGGAATGCGGCCCAGTGTGGCCAGGTCTTCATGAGAATCAGATTTTTTCATGAGAACCTGAATATACAGATGTCATACACAGTTAACTGATTTTTAAAAGGCTGCATCCCAAAGAAAATATAGCTAAGGGCTAGCTAGACCAAGCCCAAGCCCATAGGCCACTGGTTTGAGGCCCCCAGTCTAGAATCAGTAGGAGGTGGGCCAGAGTAGACTCTGGCTGGTGATCGCTAAGAATGGTGAGAAGGTCCCGGGAGCCTCCGAGAGGATGTTGCATTCTGCGTGCTGGCTCAGCCAGATTCAAGGTATGATCGGTGTTTATTTTCCGGTTGTCATCCCAGGATTTTAGTTTCATCTTGTCTAATGTTGTAGCCAAGCTTGGCCATTCTGCAGTGGAATCACAGGATGGATCTTGTATACAAAACTGGGCCAAAGTGAGATAAGGGGGCCAGCAGGATGGCAGAAGATGGCTGGATGAGAGCATGAATCTCAATAAGCTGCATCGTCTTAGAGACCAAGTTCAGGGCTGACAGCCCAGCTACCCTTTCCCAGATGGAGATTCACCATTTATGGCCAAACTCAAAGATGTGACTTTTATTTTCCTAATCAAGAGAGAAAATTTCTTGCAGGCATTCTTCCCAGTTGGAAGACTCTTTTCATGTTCCATTCAATCCCTTCAGCTGCAGCCAGATCTTCCTGCCACTCTGTTTGTCTCTTTCCTGTATTTTTCTCTTCTCTTTCTTCTCCCCCACCCCTTCCTCCGCACCACCCAGAGCCCGTGCGGGGAAGGGGGCGGGGGGCAGCGTGCTCATCCTGGCTGCATTTGGGATGGACTTTTAATCCAGGCATGTTGCTGACACCCAGCGCTGAGCATTTGCAGGTATTTAATTAAACCAGGGATTCCCAGGGGATTTGAGAAGCCGGCTGGCGGGCAATGGGCTCTATCTCCACATCTTATTTTGACAAGCACTGTAATTATCCCTCGTTGCTGGCAGGCAGAGGCAGAATCACTTTCCTTCCCAGCCCCATCTTCTTAGAACAAGAGTACTCAGACTGCTCCATTGCTCCACCAATAAACAACCTGCATGCCTAGGTTCACCAATTAGGCCGAGACTGAGCTCAGCCATGATTCAGGTTAATGCAGACATGCCACTCAGCCTGATTATCAGCAGCAGCGGGCTGACTTCAGAGCACCTGCTTCATGCACTAGGGAAGCTGCTCCCAACGAAGGCCTTTTAGGGCAAAAGAATTGAGGTGGGAACCATACCCTCCACACCCTACAGAGCTTACCCCTCCAGGAGCCAACATGTATGGAGCACCTGCTATGTACCGGTCTGGTGTTTAATTTAACTTTCTCAATAATCCTGCCGGATCAGCATTATCATCCCATAGTATAGGTAGGGAAACTGAGGCTCTGAGAGAAAACGTCACACAGTCAGCTGTGGTGGTCTCAGGACTCTAACCAAAGGCAAGCTGACCCCACAGCTTCTGCTCTTTCTACTTTATGGCATTGTGTCCCAGGGATGCCACACCCCACCCCCAGGCTCTGCTCCACATGACTATTGGGTAGCTGCTGGAAAGTTCTGGCCAAGTCAGGAGCAAATGCTTCCTCCTGAGACATGCTGCCCAGTGGTTCTGTAGTGAGGTTGAACTCATCTGTGAAACAGGGACTCAGAGTTCTCATGAAATGAACTTGGGTGGCATCTTTGAAAGTCTTAGGAAAATTGAGAAGACCTTAGGAATTGTAAAGAATCGAGTTACTGAGAGTGTGCCATAGTTCAGGGGGGACCAAGAAGACAAGGCAGGGGAAGGCAGTTGCTGAGGAAAGGCTAATGGGATAGAAACACTAACCAAGCTCAGCCTGGCTTCCAGGTACCCTGTGACCAGGCAAGGCTGGGCCAGTGTAGACCAGCCTGCTAGGAACTTCTGACCCATTCCAGCAATGGTCATAGCAACAACTTGACTGTTACTGAGCACAAAATACATACTATTTTGTCCTCAATAGCATTATGTACATGAAACACATCAGTACACTTAATTTGCAAGGCACTAAGAAGCAAATTCTCTTATCCCCATTCAATGGATGAACAAAATGAGGTTCATCAAGCCACTCCCCTCAGGTCAACAGTAAATGATGGGTGAAGCTCAGATAGGCCTGACAGTTTGTCTAAACCATCGTGTCATAAAACCTCCTCCCATATGGGTTATATTCCAGGGGATCCCAAACTCCAGAGCTTTTCTTGGAGGAGCTGCAAGGAATGGTTTGAGAGGTGATTGTGGGAAGGAAGGCCTCCGAGCCGCCGATCTTGGGAGATACTTGGAGCCTCACACTGTGTGCCGTCCAGCCCCTGGCTTCACTGCCGGCTGGCCCCACCAGCTAGAGCTCCTTCACGTGCTGTCTACACTTCCCTTACTCTCGCTGGTCAGGGACCTGCTTCCCCCAGATTGAGCTTTCTCCCCAGGCAAAGATGGGAGGAGGGGGCTGGTGTCAGCAGGGAAGAGGGACAGAGGGTGGGAGGGGAGATACGAGGTGTGTGGCAGATGGGCCCGGAAGCGGGCTGGAGCCAGCTGCCTGCCTCTGGCAGTCTGGAACATCTTTTCTGATTGTCTCCACTCAGCCCCATCTGCGGAAGACTCATTTTATGAGAGAGGCCCTGGGCATTTGTTCCAGGATCTGAGCTGTGATTAGCAAAGGCACTTGGGGGACCCCACTCCTCAATGCAACAGAATGCTTCTAGATCCTCATCTTGCTCCAGCTGCCATATAGGGGAATTCTTGCTGATCTGCTGTCTGGATTCCAATTGCTGAGGTCATCATGCCTCAGGAGTTGGATGGACCTGGGTTTATAACCCAGAGTTTCTATATACTAGCTATGTGACCTTGAACAGGTCCCTCTACCTCCCTTGAGAGGCAGTGGAGTATAGAGGTTAAGTGCCTAGACTCCAGAGCCAAGGCTGCCAAAGCTCCAGTCCCAGCCCCCGTGTGCAATCCCCTTGCTAGCTGTGTGACCTTGGCCAAGTGACACAGCACCCCTGGGCCTGTCTCTTGAGCTGTAAAATAGGATTCCATAGGTATCCACCTTGTGGGGTTGTCAAAAAGATAAAGCAAACTCATGCGTTGAAAGGACTTGGCATACTTTAAGTGCTGTAAGTTATTAGCCACTATTAGGGCATGGCGAATATTTTCTGGAATGAATTGGATAAACTTCAGTCAACAGTTTTCTCTCCCGAAGATATGTCCATCGTGAAGGCATCTCAAAGAGGTGGGACCTGGAGGGGTGGCAACGGGCAGGTGGTTCTGGGGCCTCATGCCTTCTTTCCCTTACCTTCTCCTCTCCTGCCTCCCTCTGGCATTCTTCATGCAGCTCATTCTAGAAGCACTTACTGAGCTCCCTATTGTGTGCCCAACTTTGTGCTTGAGGTTAGACACTCAGCAGTGAACAATATGAGCCCTGTCCTCTTGGGGACAAACAATTACAGGTTGAGAAATAGTGCTTGTGGGGATCAAGGAAGGCTTCTTTGTGAATGTAGTATCTGAGCTATATGACCATTAGATGGAAGAGACTTTTTAGGCAGAGGGAGCCGCTTATGCAAAGGCCCTGAGGTGGGAACAGGTTTGAGGAACAAGAGGGAGGCCAGAGTAGCTGGACTGGAGTGAGGGAGAAAAATGGACAGCAATAAAGTTGAAGAATAGCCAGGGATCACAGCATAGAGGGCTCTGCAGTCACAGTGAGAAATTTGGGTTTCGTCTAAATTTTCTAGCATAAAGTTGTATGGAGGTTAGGTGAAAGGAGACAGGTAAAGTATTTGGAACAGCATCTAGCATGTTGGTGCCTTAAATGATTGCTAGCCTTTATTATGGCCACTCTTCATCTTCCCACACTCAGGACTGAGGCTGTCGCTAGTCTACTAGCACATTATAGACATTCTGGCTTAGGAAAGAGAACTGTACTTTAAGTTACACAGGCTTGGGCAACAAGTCTCATTTCTGTTCCTCCCTGGCTATGTGCCTTAGTCAAGCCCTGTTTCTTCCCTGAGCTTTTATAAAATGACTGCATCACATCGCTTGCCCAGGTGGCTGTGACCGTGAACTTGAAAGTAAAGAACTAAGGTCAAAGATGCTCATTATTTAAACTGCTCTTGCCATCTAAATCAGAAGGTTCAAGCTGGCTGGGGCCTCAGGGAAAAATCCCTTCCCACTGCATCACTGGACACCGAGCTCACCGGTAGAAAAAGGTCAGAGCGAGGTGGGAGTGGATAGAGTGACTCCATTCAAGGTCTCAGGAGGTCTCTCAGTGTGACCCCGGCTGTGCTGTCATGGAAGCTGTCAATCCAGCAGCTTGTGCAGCCCTTGGGACCAACTGGGAATGACCCTGGGTGCGGCCATCCAGCCCACCTGTGCATTTTTCCAAAAGAGGCAGCCTAGTGCTGATTCAGGGAAATCCTAATGATCCCCAAGCCTATTATTATGTTTTAATGAGCTGGAAAAGCACAAACAGAAATCCTTAAGGGTATCGGCTGTGACACACAAACCTAATAAAATAAAACAAAGTGTTTGTAAATCCAACCCATAAATTGCAGATTGACATATGGGGCTGTATCTTGTTAGCCCCTAATAATAAGCTGTGTGGCCTTAAACAAGTCTCATCTCCTCCCAGGGCCTCAGTTTCTCCATCTGTAAAATATAGATCCTTGTAAAATACAAGAATGAAAAAAGACAATGATGCCTATGTCGTCTTCCACCCCAGTCAGGCTTTGATTCTGAATATTTCCTAGTGCAAGTCTACCCTGGGCTATCCAGTATCCTTATTTGGCACCTTGTCTGATCTGCTCTTGAGAATTCTCTTCTCAATCCCAGTTTAAATATCACTCCTCAAGGCAGCATCCACCATCACTCTAGACAGAATTAATTCCTCTCTAACCACATAAACTCCTTTTACAGATTTGATAGAGGTAAAGATAAATGAATTATTTTCAAAATTCTACTTCTGTAGTCTCAGAGCATTGTTTATATCATTCTTAGTTAAGCTATCATAATAAACCCACAGTTATTTGCATATATGTCAAATTATCTACAAAGCAGTGACACATATTATTTATTTTTGGCCTCCTCCCCAGTACTTAGCTTAGGAACTGTTTGCCAACATGTCACAGTTCCTCAAACTTCATAACTTCACATCTTTTCTGTCTCCTGCTTGGGATGGCCCTACCCTCTCCTTGGCCTATAGGCAGACTCCTATTCATCCTTCAAAGTCCAACCCCAAAATCCCCTCCTCTGTTAAACTCTGTCTTCTCCCCAGCTAGGTCTTACTTTGGGGTCTTTCCTACCCATCTCCCTTCTACTGTCCTGGAAATCATGTGCTGCCAAAACCCGCTTACTGTCAGTCCTCCCCTCTAGGCTGGGGATCCTCAAAGAAGGGCCCCTGGGCATCTTACCTCTGCATCCCCAGTGTTCTTGGCCAGGATCCATGAGGGCTTTGGTGCAAATTAGGGAAACTGAACTCAATTACCTGACAATGGTAAGGCTATTAAACAGATGTGTCAAGGGTCTGAATAAGGCCACTTCAGCTTGGACAAAGGCCCACAACAGGGCAAGACCTCACAGTTTTAGACATCTCAACCAGAGATAGCATCTTGATTGCCATTCCAGCCCCTCTGACCATCTTTCTCACACCCCCAGTTCCCTCCTGCTTTATCCCTCATCTTCATCCATATGAATAAGGCCAACGGTATCTGCCAAGGGACATTCAGCTACTTTGTCACTGTTCTGTTTCTTAAGTTGAGGGTATGGCTAGTTCATAGATGATGTTCAGTGGTATGCTTTGCAACATAGACATATATGACATATGTTCATTCTGTGTAAATCAACTGCTTTGCGAGAAAAAAATTTATGAGACAAAATGCCAGTGGTCAGTGTAAAACAGGTTCCAGAATTTCCCTTAAAGGTTTTCTGTGGAGCCAAGAGAGGCCAAGTTTTCAGGGTAGTAAGCTCTCGGGGGGCAGGCCGAGCTCATTAAGCCAACCATCACCCACACTCTAGCACCCCCTCTCAACCTCCAGGCCTGCCGCAGAAAGCATTGTAAGAGAATTCTCTGTTCTCCTCTCAATGACTTGACCCAGCGAGCTGGGGTACCAGCTTGACCCAGCACTCTCCCTTCTTTCCCATCCCTCTCTCTGCTTCTCCCCTGCTTCTTCCTCTCTACTGGTCTCTCCCTATTTCTATCTCTAACTATGCGGCCTTCTCATTAGGAGAGATCCCCTCCGGGGGCCCAGTGGCCAGGCAGATCACCCTATACAAGACAGACATTCCTGCTCTCCAGCAGACGGGAGCCCAGCCTCCTGGCTGGAACGTGGCATCCGCAGTGGTTTGTTTCCACTTACCAAAGGGCATCTGTAATTAATGTGGGCAATGATTAAGGAGCTGGAGATGTGTTTATGCTCCTCTCGGACTGCGATGAAACACCCATAACATTTAATGTGGTGCATTGACATTTAAATGTCAATTAAAAGTCCCTGTTCTGCTTGGCTGGCCCCTAGATCCTCAGATGAACGTTGCCCTCCCGCCTGCACCACCAACCCCACTGGGGGCCATTGGCATGCAGGTGACATGGCAGCCACAGTGACCGTGACAATAGGGGTGGGCAGACACTGAATGGGCTGAGATGGCTGTGAGAGCATTGCAGGCATGGAGGACCTCTTAAAAAGAAGCAGGGAGAGGGGGTGGGGCCAGGCCAGGAACAGGGCCATTCAGAAGGTGGATTGGAGCAGGTGTATGAAGGGGACTCATGGGAGGCAAGATCAGAGGCAGTGTTTGCCTTCTTCAGCTCTTGTCCCTGTTGCTTCAGGGAATTGCCTAAAGCTCACCTGTGCATTTATCCCTTAAGTGCAAAGTCTCTTCCTCTGGGACTGATCACCCTTTACTAGACTGGGAGCTTCTTGAGGCAGGCACCCATGTCTGATTCATCTCCCACCACCCATTATGTTTGGTGCACACGGTGGGTACACTAGAATGGTCTATTCAATTCAATGTGGTACTTATTTATTGAGTTCCCACTGGGTGGGAGGCCTTACCCTAGGAACCAAGGCTACAAAATGATTAGGACTCAGACCCAGCCCCAAGGAGTGTATTACGTTCTCAAAGACCAATAGAAAAGGCAAATGCTAAGCTAGGTGGATGCAAAGAGGACAGGAAGCTGGCCCAGGAAGGATGACAGGAGGAGCCTCCTGGGAAACCTCAAATAAAGCTGAGACCCTAAGAACAAACATGCATTTGCAAGGCCAATCAGAGACAGAGGGAATTCTAGGCAGAGGGCCCAACACTAATGTGGAGGTAGGGGTGAGCCTAGGAATACTTAGTGACGAGGGATAAATGAGTGGTCAGTGACATGGATGTAACAGCTTCATTCTGAAATCTGTGCCCAGGGACCATGTGACTCTTGGGGTTCTGCCACCAGCACATGGGCCCTGTGAGAGCAGGGACCTCACCTATCTATTAACTTCTGTATTCCCAGTGGTGGGAAAAATGCTTGATGCACAGCAGACACATGATAAACATCCGGTGGATGTCTTCTCTGGCCTCCCTCCCCTTGTGCAGTTCCAAAGTCCAGTGGGTCCCTGCAAGTGCATTTATTTTGCAAGAACTCTTTTCAGAGCCTGGCATCCTATGGGTACCCCCATTCCCTCATCCCTTGCATGCCGTCTCTCAGCCCCTGAGCTCCTGGGTCTGAGAACAGCATGCTCCATTTTCTCAAGAGTCCTTTCAACAAGGAGCAAATTTGCATTTAAACTTTCCTGGAATTGTAGTACAGAGAAATATGTCTTCCTGAGCCCAGGGCTCTAAGCTGTAGGTAGAGAATGAAACACAGCAAATGGGACGTCTGCCCAGAATGAGGTTCAGGCCCTGGAATAACACATGGGACCTGGTCTAGACCTGTGGCTCCCTGCAGTCCCTGGCCCCAAGGCAGTGTCCATCATCTCCTCCGCTCTGGAAGAGGAGCCCAGGGCCTGAGCCACCACATTTTTTTAGACTGTTGGTTTGGTTTCCAGAGGCATTTCTCACCCACTCCACCCCTCCACATCCAGATCTAGTTTCCTCATAATCTGCCCTTACAGTCTTGAGCAGTGCTGGAGACTTGCTAGGAGAGCCTAAAAAACCCAGAGCTTCCCTATCTTCCATCCACCAGTCTGTCATTTATTCATCCCTATTCTTGGTCAGAAGCCTCCCCTGGAGCACAAGTGACTATCTTGCCTGTTGAGTTAGCAGGGGCTTCTGCTCTCCACCTTGGCTGGGGCACAGTTTACACTGCCCAGCCATGCAGGCACAGCGGGGGAAGAAATGAGTCTAGTGAGTGTTCTGACGGCAGATCAATCAGTTGCTCAGTTTATTGGTATTACATCCCCGTGGCAGCTATTGACGGAACTGCATGGAGTGGTACTCGGAGCCTGCTGGACTCAGGCTCACGGTCCTGTATTCAATCTGTACAACCCTGACATCACCTGCCCCCGGACTGAGCTTCTTCTCCTGTTCTTTCCCAAACTACTCACACTCTGGCCCAAGATTTCTAAGGCAGGGGGATCTGCACTAAATATTTGGCATAAGTGATATGTACAATTAAAGTCTTCCTCAGTCTCCTTCTTTCCTATACCTTACCTGCAGAGGAATGCAAAGGCACATGCACACAGTTTAGAAGTGGAGGTTTTAGGATTTGGGACATATTCAGGAAAGTTCCCATCTCAATATATCCCCGCCTCCAAACACTGTTCTTATACACACACACACACACACACACGCACACAAACGCACATATGAATGCACGCATGCACACACAATTCCCAGCTGCCCTGCATCCTCCTTCCTCCATTGCCAAGGAGTAGAGGCACAAGAAAGGTCTGCAGCATCTTCAATAGCAGTCATTACTACACTGAGGAGCCCACACCCCAAGGGTCCACAAATGGTTATCACAAATACAGAAAGAAACCATTGGCCTTTTATTCATAATTTTGTATTTTATCACTTTTACTTGCTATAGTCATGCATGTTTGATAAGGTACATCTTATAATAACACAGTTGCCAAAGCTAATAATATATTAAAAACTATACTAATGTTCTGGAGGTGTTCAAAAATTGTAGCTTCATACTTTTCTTATTATCTGATTATCTCACCCCTGCTCAGATATCCTTAAATGTCCCCAAGGGTCCTGAGGGGTAAATGGAGAACAACATTTAATTGAACAGCATCTTTCCTGTCTTTTCATTTGGTCTCCTTTGGTAGAGAAGTGCTGTTATGTGGTGCTGACCATGGTGCTGAATCAGCACTGCCTACAGGGTGAATGGCAGGAGGCACGGATAAAAATGCAGATTTCTGGATTCTCCTACCCTCCCAGGCCTGCTGAACAACACTCTCTTCAGAGATACAGACTGTAAGTCTGTATCTTTAAAAGCACCTCCCATAGTTGCTTAGCCTGGCATGGACACCCCTGGGCTAGGACATGGTGTTGCTCTTCACCACGGGATGCAAGGGACTCTTGTCCACCCTCACCCAGAAGCCTGCATGTGGTGTCATTATTTTTTATCTTTACCAGACCTTTTTCCTGTTTGCACTTTTTCAGCACAGACCATTTTTATGGATGATGCCTCATCCCTTTGCAAAATCTATCAGTTTTCATTCATTCATTCAATAAATGTTTTTGCGGGTCACACTTATTATCATTTTATTTTCATTTGGCAGATACAGAAACTGAGGCTGAGAGAGATTTGTTTCTGACTGACTTAGCTTTTAAGAAATGACTCAGAAACATAAACCAAGTTACCTGGCGCCAAATTCTGTGTCCTTTTAGCTTTACTTCAGGACATTTTAATGAAATGGCCACCATACAAGAGCTCCATGTTTAGAGTATATTGTGCCCCTTGGCCCTTCTTCCTTTCCCCTTCTTATCCCCCACCCCCAAGTGTAGGCTGCAGAGAAAATTAACATTCAGGGCACGTTCTGCTCCCTCCTGATTCCCATGGAAAGAACACAGCCTCTGCCTGCCAATTAGTGATGTTCAGATCTTTATTAAAGATGGGGACAGCACGTTCCAGTTATGCAAATGCCCTTGTCTGGGAGCAGCCACAGACTGGCACGCCAACTCCCCTGCTCCCCACAGAGCCACCAAGGAGGTGACTTGGCACCCTCAGTGCTGCTTTAATCAATGGTTGAATCAATAACTATTTATTAAACCTTCTCTGAGGTGCTGCAGGAAGCATAGGGACACACACCACTCTGCCTACAAGAACCTGGAGCCCAGTGGAGAGTATGGCTGGAGGGTGGGGGATAACTTACAAAGGCCTTTTGCTGTTTTTGAAACACAGTTTCCATTTATTACCCCCTCCAAAAAAAATAGGTAAGGAAAAGAATTGACATTTGATAAATCTTGTCTGCCAGCACTATTAGGCACTTTACATACATTATCTCATTGAATCCATTAATTTTATATGGAGAGCAATATGCTATTTGTTTCAATGCATGTGTTTTAAGTAGGGAAAATTAAGATTGTAATCCTGGCCCTGCCACTTTCTCCTTGTGACTTCAAATTCTTCATCTGCAAAATGGGAGGAAATAATATCTATCTTCTAGGGTCACTGGGAGGAGTAATTAGATAAGGTATTTAAATTCAAGGGCCTCATCTCCACATGAACAGTAAAGTGTTAAGATGCCTAATATGTAAGAAGATGACAAAAGTGAGACAAGTGCAGGACATATATTAGCAATAATATCTGTATAAGGATGGATTCTAAAAGAGGACAATTGTGGGAGGAGAATCATCTTCTAATTCTGAGCTATCTGTGCTAGTATGTATTCTCATTTAAGCTTTTAAAGGAAAGGGGAAAGATTGCATTAAACTGAGCCTCTGAGAGAGTCAGTGACTGGCCCACAGTCATACAATGACTGGAGGGACCAAGATAGGGCTTGGAACGGTCTGTTTGCAATACCCACGCTCTCCCCCTACACCATGCTGCCTCACTTGGGAAACAGATCTGCAGTGGTTCAGAGACCTCATAGTCTACACTGGTACATGGACCAGTGTTAATTTCTCTCTTGGAGACTGGACCAGTGGAGAAGGCTTGGATCAAAGCAAAAAAATAAGGCAGAGGAGGGGGAGGATGGAGGTTAAATGGGTCCCTGATTGTCAGAGGCAATGCTGTTAAGAGTGGAACACCATGAAATTAATGACCCACCCAAAGCACCTGGGAAATAGAACTGGTTATTAAAATGCAAAATCATAAACCAAGAGAAGGAGGAAAACAAGCACAAAGAATCAGGAAGAAGGAAGCTCTGGCGTGGAGTATGGAGAAAAGAAAATCTGTGGCAAGCCACTGGATATTCAGAAGAATAATCTGATTCTGGAGGGCAGAGGTTTGTAGCTTGGGCAGTGGGAATAATTGTTACCTAGACGAGCTGGAAACAGAAGTGCAGATGATGTTGTTGCAGATGATGGAATCCAGGCCAGTGCCTGGGGTGCAGGGACAAGCACTCAGGTGAGAGGCACTGGTTTTCAACAGAGGGATTTTACCCCAGAGAATGCTTGAGAATATCTGGAAGCATGTTTGATTGTCACAACTGTGGTGGGGCGGGGGCGGGGGGGGGGGGGGTACGGATATCTAGAGAGTGGAGACCAAGTGTGCTGCTAAACACCCTACAGTGCAACAGGACAGCCTTCTACCACAAAGAATTATCCAGACTGGGTGGCTCAGTCAGTTAAGCGCCTGCCTTCAGGGTCCTGGGATCGAGCCCCACGTTGGGCTCCCTGCTCAGCAGGAAGCCTGCTTCTCCCTCTGCCTCTGCCCCTCCCCCTGCTCGTTCTCTCTCTCTCTCTCTCCTCTCTCTCTCGCTGACAAATAAATAAATAAATAAAATTTAAGAAAAAATAATTATCCTGTTCCAAAATGCCCAAAGTAGAGAAACCATGGTCTAAGGGATGAGTAAGAAGTAGGATAGAGGAGATGAGGGTGTTAGAGTCCAGACCAAACATCAGATGGGAAGTCAGGAGGAAAAAAGTTCAGACTAGAGATTGCATTGTTAAGAGGACACAAGGAGGTTAAGTGATCAGTCAGATTAGGAGATCATACAGGAGGTCAGGCAAGAAGGCAGAAGGTGTAAAGGAATTTCCAAGCTCAGACAGAAGGTCAGGCTTTAATCGCCAAAGAAGCAAAGATCAAAAGGCAACAAGGAAGGGCAGTTGAAGCCAGAGCCAGGAATAAAGGCTGTCGGTAAGGAGTCATCTTAGTCCACGTTTGGATGGGAAGTGAGCATGGGGGCTGTGGGTCAAGGCCATTGCATTCTGGACAAAAGTCTGAATAAAGCCAAGAGTGCTTTCCTGCCAGGAGCCACCAACGGACGATGGGATCTAAAATTCCATCCTGGACCCTAAAAGTCCAGGGCAGGCTGCTGGTTAGAGGTGACCTGCAGTGGCTGAGAGCAGGGTAGAGGGGAGGAGGAGGCCACCAGTACCAGAGGGAGAGCTCTTGAGGAGACCAAATGCTGACCTAGAATTTGCAAGCAGGAGAATGCAAACTATCCAGAAAAACTGACAGTGGAGGCAGCTGCTCAGGCCACACCTCGTGTTCTGGCCACAGGAACACTCCTTACTGCAGGTGGAGTCTCACCGAAGAGCTGCCCTGGGTGGGGAGGGTGAGGTTTGCAGCCAGGGTCAAGGCAGCCCTGGTGTGCAGAGCATGGGCTATGACATCAGACCCAGGTAGGTCCAAATCCCCGCTCTGCCACCTTCTGCATGTGTAGCCTCTGGTGGGTCACTGCCCCTCTCTGAACCTAGCTCCTTCCTCTATAAAATAGAAGCAGTAAAGGAGATTGCCATTGTGGATTACCTGAACTGTAGACTTTGTGGCTCTTATTATTGGAACATGATTCCGTCACTGGTGTCTCTGAACACTTTGGTGCGTATCTGTTGCAGAGAATCGTTCATTCACTCAACAAACATTTCCCAGCAGTCGGTCTGTCCCAAACACGTGCTGAATGCTGAAATTACTGGAGGAACAGAGATTGATTTCTGGTCTATGTTTACGACACTCCTGAGGTTTGAAAGGGATCTTAAAGTTCATAAATGCTCTCCTTAGGCTTGAGTGCCCTCTACAACATCCCCAGTAAGTGGCCTTAGCTCACACACTTCTAGTGGTGCCCAGCTCACCACTGCCACAGGCACGTGACTCCGCAGCTAGAGCACACATACGTATGTTGAGCTGAAGTCCTTCCCCGTCCTGGCTCTTCCCCTGAAACTGCCCAAACTTGTTTATTTCCTCTCCTATATTGCGCCCCATTTGGAAATCTCAGTGGCTAATGCATTCAGCCTCCCTCTCTAGATCAGGATGGTTTTTAGCCTCTGCACTATTGAGTTGCCCTCCCCAGAATGGGCTCCAGTGTATCCCTTCCCTCTCAAGGTGGAAGGCAGCCAATTGCTGCAACCCTGTGCCCTCCCCTTCCACCAACAGTCATGGCCTCTCTGGGGCCCGGGGTGACCTCAGAAACACAAAGATAGAGCTCTTTCGAGGTAACCTGGAACATTCCCAAAATTGGAGAACAAATCGACTCCTCTGGCTCTCTCTACGAAGCCCATTGTGACCCAGTTGACTGAGCTCCCCGAAATCTGCCCCGGATGCACAGCAGGAGAGGGACGTTCTCTGACTAGGTCTTCTAACCATGAACTCTTCTTGACACTCTTGGCAGACATTCTGTGCCCTCGCCGACCTCGCCCTGGGAAGCTTCAAGCCCTCGGTTAGCTTTGTGAGGCTTATTATTTTAATCAAGACAGGGAAGCTGTCCTCAGTGAACTTAGACTCCAGAGGAGTAATTAAGATTCAGTGAGAGAATGGGAATTAACATGGAGAGAGGCTTAGAATGAGCTGCCGTCACAGAAAGAGTAAAACGTCAGACATTTGCTATCTAACCACTGGAGCTGTTCTCTCCAAAGAAAACTGTCATGGACAGGGACAGAGAAGAATCGAGGGTCCCCTACTTTCTGCAGCATTTTCTTATTTCTGCTTTATGGTCCACAGGGGGTGTGGGATCCAACTGACCCAGTGTGGATTTCAGCTATTCCAGTAACTGGCTGAGTAATACCAGAAAATTGACCTCATCTCTCTGAGCCTCTTTCTATACAATTAAGAAAAAATATATTCCCTTAGAAGATCATTGGGAAAATTCAAGGATGTATATTCCTTACACACAGGCTTGGCATATATACCTAAGGAATGGTAGCTGCTAGAATCTTCCTCTTATCATTATTTTCATGATAATAATGTTAATTATGACTGGCATTCAAGACCATGAACAGGAAGAATGAGAATCTTATCTCCTTTTCTTTCTATGCTTTTCCCCCTTGGAGAATGCATACCAGTTCATCCTTCCTCATCTCCATTCATTCTCTCTCTCTCTCTCTTTCTCTCTCTCTCCCCTTTTCAGTGCCCTGATAGGTTCCTGAGAGGGCTGGAAACTGGGATTGTAAACTGCCAGATCTCATGCCTTGCTCTCATTCCTCTCTCCAAAATCTCATCAAATATTAAAAGCTGTGAAATAGGAGGCAGGTTTTTAATCATTTTAATCACAGCATTTTTCAGCCTGCTCAAAAGGGCTCGAAGGAATCGATTCAGAAGTGGTAATTATCCTTGCAGCCCTGTGCCCAGCTCCAGGTCAGCACTGGAGCACCAGTGACAGATGGCAGGCACTGGGGAGGGCTCCTCCCAGGTGGGGGCACTGAACAGGAGATGCCTCATGGGAGGAAGTAAAGTTAAGTCATCCCAGGTTAGGGATCAGGTTTTAAAAGGCACACCAAAATCAATTGAAAATCAGCTTACTTTTATTACATTCTCTTTAAGTGCCAGATGCTTTTAGCCTCATTTATCCCCCATAGCAAGTCATGGAGGTATTTACCAGTATCCCAATTGGTAAGTGAGGAAGGGGAGGCTACAAAATGGAAAGTAGTGTCCTGAGGCCCATCAGAAAGTGTCACGGCCACATCATCGGTCCAGCTCTGAAGCCTGCACTGTGTCCTCTGTGCCCTCATCACCCCTATGTTCAGGGGACTGCTGCAAAGATGTTGGAGGGGTCACTACCCTCGATGCCCTGCCTCCCTTTAGCAGCCTGCACTGTCTGTCTGGTCTGCTCACCTCCCTCTCCTCCCGCGCATGGTTATTTTCTGGGGTCTGGCTGACTCTTGCCCTCCTCTGGCTACTGGGATTAATCCTGCATTTCAGATCCCCCAGTGAACCACTAACACTTTCCAACAGTCTGTGCGTCCCATCCCAGCTGTTGCTCCCTTCACCAGCCTCATTCCTGGACAGTCACACCCCACACCCATTCACCTCCATCCTGCATACTCCAACAAGACTTAGCTCCGCGCCCCCCCCCCCCTTCTCAGCTACCTTCCTGCCTTTGCACATGCTTTCCCCATGCCTGGAACAGCTCGCTCTGTCTCACCTTCCATGTCTCAGCTGAAACATCAGTTCTTCCTGGAATGATTGTTGACTCCTAGTTACGTGTTTTCCCCCTAATTGATACTGCCATAGCTTTCCTCCTGTTACAGCAGCCAGCTCTTTGTTGGGATGGCCTGTTTGCCTGGTTGGGATTCCTCTGGCTGGCCAGCCTGAAAGGGGACAGAAGGCACGTCTGCCTGATTCACCACTGTAGTGCAGGGCCAAGCATGGTGCCCAGTGCAGAGCAGGTGCTCAGTAGACATTAGCTGAGTAAGTTATGGAAATAATGAGACTGGGCTTAAAAGTGGGATTTCTGGAGGTTTAAGGAATCAGGAAGAGTCTGTAGCTCTGGGCCAGATGAGGCATGCAAGTGATCAGAGTTGGCCATTTGCATACAAAATCCAGAGGAATATTCTTCAATATCACAAGAAAATATGTATTCCATCATTTTCCTTGAAAAATGCATCCCTCTTGATCTATCTTTCATTTCCCCACGTTTAATGGAGATGTGAATACAGAGAACTATGTCTCTACTATAAGACAAATAGCACCCCACGCACAGTAATAAATGACGACCCAAGCAGTCTACTTGTCGGAAAGATGAAAGGAGTGCAGGGTGGGGCTGTGGTGAGCGGAGGCGCACAGGTCCTGTCTAAAGGGAGAGCTGCTTCTCCCCCTGAGTCTGCTGTCGCCCAGGGGAATATGGCCAGATCTTCTGACTTTTCAAAAGAAGCTAGACATAAACCGCCTGTATGCTATCCCAGTTTTTAAGAGTTGCCTCAATTACACACACACACGCATATGCACGAACCAAAACAACATAAACAAGCCAAATAAAACATCTGCTGAGAGGTTTTGGTTCTTAGATTGCAACTCCTGCATACGTTTTCCTGCTGAGTAGAGCAAAGCTCCATGCAGACGGACTCAAGCAGGACCCCAACACCCAAATCCAGTCAATGCCCAGGGCCTTGTGCACCAAAATACCCCCTTCTTCCATTCACGGTGCTTTCTTGAAGCTTCAGCAAACGCCAACACCAAAGGCAAAATATTTATAACCCGAACAAGCAGTGCTTAAAAGATCAAGGCGTATGAGGAGCTCTGAAATCACTCACTCGCTTCCTCTCTGCTGTAGGATCAAATGCTTCCGGTTTCAATGATTAATCGCCTCTCCGTTTGCACCACAAGTTGTACAATGTTATTGACTGGAACAGAAGTATTCATTTCGAGGCTTTGCTTCTGGAACAGATGCGAGTCCTGGGGAGGGGCTGATGATTGCTTGGGGCATGTGTGTGCCACCCCGCAATTTGTGGTGACCGATTCGCCCCCTGAGGCTAAGTGAGCCTACCCCACGCCCCCATTTACCGATGGGCTCAGGGGCGCTCAAGTAACTATCCAACAACAGTCATTACCAGGACAATGAATGGCTACTATCTGTGGACTGCTTACTCTATTCCAGTATTGTGCCAAGCACATCACACCTCCTATCTTATTTAAGCTTCATAACACCTCGCAATATATGTGGGGAGGGGGAGGGCAAGGAGCCTTGGCAGCAGCATGACCGTTTTACACACAAAATAAATGAGGCAGAGAGAGGTTAAGCCCAAGGTCATACAAGTAATAAGCAGTAGAACAGAGGCTAGAGCAGCCACCGGGCTCCTGCCTCACTCGGCTCAGGCATCCTTCTCTTCGGGCAACACCGACCATGTAGTCTCTTCCCAGCTGGCTGGGAAGGAACAGTGTTTTGCAGAAACTCTAGTTATCCAGTGCTTCCGTGGGTGGTCTAGGGTGCTGCTGGTACTTTTGTTATGCCCCTAATGTGTCACCTGTGCTTGCTGTTGAGGAGGAAGATGCGGTGGAGGACGGAGGAGATTTACTCCAGCAGCTCTTGCATTTCAGAGGAACATGCCTAGAGCTTGCTTTCTGTGGGTGCTCCAGCGCAGTGCCTCTCAAACTCCAATCCGTGGAGCTATTCTCCAGGTCTGTGAATTCTCGAGGGTAACTTTTTTTTAATTTAATTTGCATTTAAATAAGAATAATTTAAACATCACTTTAATATTCTAGATCATCTGTCATAACCCCCTTGTAACAGTCTGTTCCTGGAGTCCACATACTATAGCCCATGGACCAAACCAATGCCCAACTTGATTTTGTAGGCCCTATGAGCTAAGGCTGATTTTTGCAGTTTTAAATCTTTGGGGAGAAAATCAAAAGAAGATTTCGTGACACTTGAAAGTTGTATGAAATTCCAGCTTCAATGTCTGTAAGCAAAGTTTTATTGAGACACAGCCACACTCATTGGCTTACGTGTGATCTGTGGCTGCTTTTGCAATAAGACAGCAGAGCTGAGTAGTTGCAAGAGAGACCATACAGCCCACGAAGCAGAGAATACTGACCCTTTGGCCCTTGACAGAGAAAGTTCACCAACCCTTCATCTATGCCGTGTGACTTTACAATCCATATTTGCATTTGCTTCCAGCTGAGTTGGGTACCCGGTTTATTTGGGGGTTTTGATTGTTTTTATTTTTATTGTCATGAAATAATAAGAAAAAGGGAAGAGAGAAGGATTTAGGTACCTAAAGTGCCTGCCTATGAACAAAAACAATTTCCTAGCAGTTCCAGGAGGGAGAAGCTCTGAGACCTGAGCCATCATAGCATAAGGGAAGACAGGCAGGCTGAAGTATATCAACTCCACACCATAGTCACACTGCAAGCCTCAATTCACTTTCAGCTGATCCACCTCACATTAAACTAATGTTGTTAATTTGAAGTTTATTGGTTTTGCAGTCTTATTTGTGTTTAATTTGGAAATTTGTTTCTGTTTTACAGCTCAATAAGAACCATAAGCATAAGGATTTTATATCTAGCTTTATGTGTGTCTATATTAAGTAACATTATGATAAAAATAATTGAAGTCAACAGATTGAAATTTTTCCCCTTTAATAGGGTGTATGTTATTCAAGTTTAAGCAGGAAAAAAATGGATGCAAGAAATATCAATTGCACTGTATCTTTAAATCAGTGTAATCTGTTCTATATAGCCACCTGGCACCTTGCTAAAAGATTCTATCTTAGTTATTTTGGGAGGTCCTCACCTCAGTCTGAGGGTAGAGAGGATTGTCAAATAAGAACCCTAAGCTTAAGTTGGAACCAGGTTCTCATTTTAGGGTGGTGACTAAATATTTTGAATACTGGTCCTGTGGCTGCACTGTATTTGTGCGTGCTGATCCCCACTGTCCATCCCTTAGGCTCTGCTGCTCAGAGTGGCTTAAAGTTGCCCCCCACTTAGTCCTTTACACCCACCTTCTTCCTTTACACCCACTTCCCCTTCATCCTCTCTCCTTTTGGACAAAGAGAGCACAGTTTTTCTCAGGATGCCTTTAGAAACATAACTGACTTTCCTGTGTGGGGTTGGACAATGAAGTGGGAGAGAACAGCTAACAGCAACTGGTCTTTCTTCTCAGTAATTCACTTTAGTACAACTGTTATATAGAAAACATCTTTTTTCTTTTGCTGAAAAGTTTCACCCAGGCACTGAAAATTAGAGAGTGAATGGGGCTCTTTTATTCACCTTCTGAGTTCCCCAGTGTATCAGTCAGCTATCGCTGCATAACAGATCATTCCAAAGGTTACACCTGAAAACAATAAAAATTATTTATTTTCTCACAAGTCTGCAATTTGGGCAGGACTTGGTAGGGATGGTTTGTCTCTGTTCCATGTAGAACCAGCTAGGGTAGTTCAAGTGGGGTCTGGAGGATCCATTTCAAGCTGGCTCATGCTTGTGGCTGGCAAACTGGTGCTGGCTGTCTATTGACAGGTCCTGGCAGGGAGCTTTGTAAGCTTCCCCAGAGCCTTCTTGTTTGGGTCTTGGAGGAGATGGTTGGCTTCAGGGCAGCCAGGCTGCTTCAAGAACAGTCTAAAAGCTTCAAGAACAAGCATCCCAGCAACAAAGGTAGAAGCTGTATTGCCTATGACAGTCCAGCCTCAGAAGTCACCTGGAGTCATCTTGCCACAGACCACCACCATCCTACATCATGTAGTAGCTGCTTGGGCAAGCGACTTCAACTCTCCAAGCTTCTGTCTCCTCTACTAAAGTGAGGACACATAGTATGACCTCAGGGGGATGCTGTGATCGTTAAACAAAATCATATATAAAAAGTTAGCCTGGTACCTGGCACATAGAACCTGCCTCACAACCATTAGCTCCGTTCTCTCTTCCCCAACTTCATCTCAGTCAACCTGGACAGACTCAAATGGCATTCTTCTTACCTACCACCTTGGAAGCATTTGCCCTCAGAAAATTGTGTGTGTTTTATTCAGTGAATTTACAGGTTACATATAGATTATTATTTAAACACTGCAGGGTGATTGGCCTTTTGAAAGTAGACTTGTTTTCAAAGCTGCTGGCTGTGGGAAGGAGCCAACACTGGTCTATGAGTGGGGGAAATCTGGACCTCCCTCTGGTGGGGCTGATTAAAGTGGAAGGGCCACCATATGTCTTTCCCAGAAGGGTGACTGACTCCCCACTTTGGTCCCATTTCCCCTGAGATTTTCCTGAAAGCCCTTCCGGCTAGCCCAGTTGGGAGTGTTAGCACATCAGATCCCATGCTTTGGTGAAAAATGTAAACACAGACCTGATTTTTCATTTTAAATGAAGCCAAGCATATTGCTCCCAGCAGATGCCGAGTGACTCAATCTGTCCTCGCGGTTTTGAAGGGAACTGAAGAACAACATGGTAAAATAAAGCAAACAGCACATTTATTGGTTGATAAAATGCTGTTTTAGTCTACCCTGGCATTATATGGTGATTGCTATGCAGCGAACATCTGTTATTAAATCCAGACTTCTGTTGCCTGGATACATTGAGTCAAAAGCTGGAGCCTATGAGAAATCCATTTATGTGTCTGTTGCATGTGAATGTCAGAGCTCATATGATGCCTTTGTCTTCATTCTAACTGAATCTTTTCATAGAGAATGTCTTGCTTGTTAATTACGCCCTGGGCCAATACTGTTTTCATTTGATTTAAAAGGGTTAAAGAAACAAAGAAACAGTGTTTTCTCAGGTGCTCTGAGTAATTTTGTTGATCAATTTTGGGGGACAGCATGGTGTATTTGGTAGGACTTTTTAAAAAGAGTTCATATCAAATGACCCAATAATTTAAATTCTAGAGATCTATCCCAAGGACATCAGAGGCAAGCAAATGTATTTGAGACCAAGGATGTCTAATGCAGTGTACTTATAACAACAGAAAAGAGCTGGAAGTCATCTAAACACACATAAATCAAGAGCTTCATTTATATTGGCTGCAAATTCCATATTATTCTACATCACAACTTACTTAGCACACTCTCAGTAAACTTTAAATTGTTTACAATTTTATGCTATCCTTAAAAATGTTTCAGTGAACCACTTTGTACAGGTTTGACTACCTCTTTGGGATAGATTGCTACATGTGGAATTGTTAGGATAAAGTGTATATTGTATTATTTATTCACTCAGTCAGCAAATGTGTCTTGAGGGCCCACTATGTGCTAGGCAGGCACTGCTCCATACAATGGGACCCAGTGGTGACTCCACCTTCATGGAGCCAACAGAGAGAGAAGGGAGGAAAGAAAACTAGAGGAATCTTGCAGACAACAGTGCATACTGAGGGGGGTGGAGCTGAGAATGGTGGAAAGTGAGGCAGGGGTCTCTGAGTGCCACAGGTCAGAGGACATTGAAAGAATCACCCCAGAGCTAGCCCTGGTTACCTTGGACATGTGGTTCCAGGAAAAGTGGTGTATTTACTCATTTGCCAAACGTTTGCCCAATGCCTGCTATATGTCAGGCTATGTTCTAGGCAGTTAATGGGCCCAGCAATGCACATAACCAATAAGGTATCTTAAAACCAAAGAAGATGGACAATAAACAAAAAAATAAATTTCAAAAAGTGATCAGTGCCATGGAAGAAAGAAAGGGGATTGAGGAGGGAAGAGGTCTGCTTGGAGAGACTGGTCAAGGAGAATCTCTCTGAGGAGAGGATGTTTGAGCTGAAATAGGAATATTGAGAAAGGGATAGTTGTGAGTACCCTGGGAGAATTGGACCAGTGACAGCAAAGCCCTGAGGTGGGAACAAACGTGTTATGTTTGAGGAACAGAGAGACAGCCATGACTGGAGCCTAGGGAGCTAATTTGAAAATGGCTGCCATCAGTGTGTCAGTCAGCAATTGTCACTATCATGCTGTGTAATGAACCACCCCAAAACTCAGGAGCATACAACAACTAGCTGGGACTATGAATCCCTCTAAACTCTATTCTCTTTCCAACCATATTCACTACTTCCCTGTGTACAAGCTCTCTGCTCTGAAAGCTATAGCAGCCTCAGAATGTGTTGAGTATTTAAGAACTTGTCTTACATCTAGATGCAGCAACTCTCAAATTCTATTGAGCATAAGAAATACATACTAAGCTGGTTAAGTATATAACATCCTAGGCCTCGTCCCTGTGCCTGGGGAAGGCCCCCAGAATCTGCATTTAAAAATATCACTCCCAAGTAATTTTGATGAAGGTGGTCCATGAACCACACTTGGAGAATCAATGGTGGAAAATTCACCAAAGACAGCCACAGACACACCAGAAAAATAGTCCTGCCTGTTTACCTTCAGGGTGAAGCAGAAGCTGGTCCTGACTCCCTTGGTTGCCAATGTCACAAAGCAAACCTGGGCATTTTTAGGATGCACTTTTCTTCACTGTGATGCCATGTGGCTGGCCCAGCCAAGGGAAGCTATGAGTTAATGGCATCTCCTGGGTATAACACACCTCCCCTAGGACTCTGCTCCCCACTGAGCTCTGCTGGGTCCTCTGGCATTTCAAAGGGAAATCAGAGGTTCTTCAAACAGCCGGGAGAGGTTTCCTTTCTAAGGCTCCTCATCCTCTGCTTAGAGCCGGATTTGGCTCCTAGCTTGGAGGCAGGAAGACCTGCTGGCTAGGACTTAGAGTGGCTCACAAGGAATCAAAGCAAGCGTTCTCCGCCTTTCTGTGACAGCCCTGCATGCATCTCCTCTGATCCCCACCTGAGTGGGGGAAAGCGTTCTGAAAGCTCATTACTGGCTCACGTACTTTGCCCTGGACCAGCTCTCAAACACCCTGGAATGAACATTCCTAATCGGGAAAGAAAAAGAAAATAGCGAGTTTCTTGCAAGTTCACAGATATGCTTGGTGCTTTCTGTCAGGCCAGGGTTTAGACTTCTCTGCTCTAAATTTGGTTTTCTGAGCCTTTAAGGAGAGTGGGCCGTTGGTCCCCTGGCCATTAACTGCTTGGGTGTGCTAGCCTCCTCCAGACCCCTCCACAACCACACGCTGGGCCTTGCCCATGTCAAAATGACCAGACTGCTCTCAGGGCTCAGTACCTTCCTAGAAACACAGCTAGAAAGTTATTTCTTTAGTTTATGCTAACAGAAATACCACCTCTAGAAAGATGGGGTGGTAATAGCTAGTATTGAGCACTTCCTGTGTGTACTTTGCATGTATTAGCCAACCCAGTCCTTGGAATAACCCCATGAGACAAGTACTATTATCACTGTCATTTCCAGATAAAACAGTGGAGGTTCTGAGAAGTCCCTAATGCAAGGTCACACAGAGTGGAGGTGCAGATCCAAATGTTTTGACCCTAGGACCCAGAATCCCAGCCTCCTCACCACCTGCCACTTCATGTCGCATTGAGCAGATCGTGCTCGCATGGCCACATTTAGGTTGGATGTTGTGTAGATAACCCTGGGCATATCCAGGGCATGGATACTCAGAACCACATCACATAAGGAATAGTGGCAGGACTTGAGGATGTTTTAGCATGAAGACAAGGTAGTCTCATGGCAGGGTTGAACAGGAATAAAGAGGTGGAAGACAAGAAAACTCACTTCCAATGCCAGAAGAGGCAAAAGGATTAAATGGCCCTGTTTGAGCCCAAGAGTTGTAAGGTCCAATGTAAGCCCAAGAGTTGAGCCCAAGAGTTGTAATGGTAGCAAATTAGGGAAAGCTTTCAAATACTCAGAAGTATCCAAAGAAGGGTTGGGCTGCCTTGGGAAGTAGGAAACGCCCTGTCGTGGGAGGCATACAAGCAGACACTTGGCAACATCTCATTGGGCATGGTATAAAGGGGTCTCTAGTGTCAGATACAGGTGACTCAAATAGTATTTGAGGCATTTGTGATTCTAAGTATATGTGTTTCTACTGTGATTCATTGGCGCCCCATCTCAAATAGCACTTGATGTTGTCATTCAAATGCCCAGCACAGACACCTTCTTAATAAGCCGAAAGGTAGGTATTATCACTCCCAGATGATGTCTTGTTGGCCTAGGATGCAAATTCTGTGCGATCGCTTCCCACCCAATCCCCATCAGGTGATCTGCCATGAATCACAGGTTATTGGAACTAGATGGGCCCACGGAGCTAAATGATACAGATGAAGGAATTGAGGCCTAAAGATGGGGACAAGCTTGTCCCAGGTCACAGAGCTGGCAAGTGGCCGAATCAGGCTAGACTCAGGGCTCTCAGCTCCTGAGTTCATTGCCAGTTCACCTCCCACACCCCGTGGCCTCATGGCATGCCATAGCATAAAGGATACTTCGCAGTCTCCTCAAGCAGCAGGGGCAAATAGGATTCGTTTCCTGTGCCAGCTTTTAATTAATCCGTCATGGTTTCCTGAAGAGCTCTTTCAAAAAGAATCTGGGGCCACATCTGGGTTCAGTGGAAATGAGATCTGTAAATCATTTTTGATGGCTGCCTTGGGCACAGGTGGAGAAGCAACAACCTGCATGCCAAGGATTTGGCATCCTTGAGCTAGTCCATCTCATTGACTTTCTGGATGTGCGAACTGAGCTCTCTGGAAGTGATATGAATTTTGCAGAAGAGATTATGAGGTGAGATAAGGCCTTAGCCACCTCATTTGTGAAAATGGTTCAAGGATCTTTGTGGGATGATTAAACCTACCTATGGAATGAAAAAGATGCACAGTAGGCTTGAGCCCCAACAATAGAGAGCAGATGACAGGTGATATGTAGGTGGTTTGGATGAACAATTTCTAGTTCATCTTTCTTTACTCAGGTGCTTTGCCCTGGGTGGCAGGTGGCTATAACCCTTACTCGTTGGGTGGTCATAAGCTGGTACTTCTCTGAGATCTTTTTGCTGGTTGGTAAAATGAGGGCTAAGCCCTTCCTCACAAGGTTACCATGACAAATTGAGAAAATGAAAGTAAAGTAATCAGCACAATGTAACGCTTAGCATTTGCTCAATAAATGGTACCAAGTATTAGCAGTATAATATTGCATCTACTTCCTTCCCTGTGTGTTAGAATCTCTCTGTGTTGTTAAAGGGTTCACAACAATGGCCACCCAGAAACAGATTGCCAGGGGATATGGGTCACCAACCCAGGCTGTTGGTCTGGGGCAGATTTTTGGAGTCTCTTGTTCCCAAAGAGATTCCAGGACCAGCTTTCCAGCTGAGGGAACAGGGGAGAGCCAGGGTGGGGGAAAGGGAGTTCAGAAAAGCTCTTACCTCCATAACACCTTCACCCTCCAGTTCTCCTTCCGGGACTCTCAAAGTCCACACCACGGTCCTAACTGTTGGGAAAGCACTAGAGACAATGAATGTGAAGTTGGCCAAGGACTCAGTGTTGAAGGATTGCACATTTCCTTGGATTGCAGGGGAGCAGTCTGCCTCCCAAGCCTGCTGTTCCCAAATCTATCAAAGTGCAAGCCATTTTTTAAAGACCATTAAGTGAACAGGATCAAATGTACTTGAAAACAGAGCAAGCAGCCAGTCAGATCATAAGTCTCATAGCCCCTGAGAAGTTGTCTACATGATAGAAATGAAAGTTCTCAGATTCTGTGGGTTTTAGCTCTGCCAATGAGGAAGGGAAAATAAGGAAGCTACTGAGTGTCAGTACTCAATACCTAGTGCTACTGCGTGTCAGATGGCTTACATATTCCATCTACTCCCCACAGCAGGAACACTTATAATACTTCCATTGAACAGTAATAATTAGTAGGGAAACGGCTGAGACTTACAATAGCAATAGCTAGCAGGTACTTTGTATGCACGTGGTGAGCACAAACTGCAGTCGTCAAATTCAGGACAAAGAGAAATGTAAATTTGTTTTCCTATCCCTGAATTTCATGCCCATCTGGAGCCCCAGCCCTTTGGGTAGGAGGACCTTAATCCCTGTCCTTTTAATCACCCCCACCTTCTTTCCCGGCCACTGCATCCAAGCGTGGGGCAGGAGCAGGAAGGGTGAGTGGAGGCCAGGACACCCAGCTCTCTCTGTTATCCTACCTCAGTGAACGCAGACACCTCCTCATCCTCATGGGGTTCTGGGCAGTCCCCACTGCCTCCTCTCTGTCCCACCCAAGACCTCAGCAGGGCGCCCCTCTCCCTGGGTCACCTCTAGGTGGCACTGAGGAGCTGCCTGTGGTTCTGGGCCAGGACAGGGCATGGCCACACTGGGAGGCTGCCTCAGCCCATCTTCCTGGGCATCCCTGCTGTCCTCGAGCCATGCTGGACAGAGAGAGCCCAGGGCCCAGCCTGGTTTCCAGTTGCATCCTCATCTACAAACTGACTTAGGGATTCGCTTTATTGTCCACCCTTCTCAGCCACCCACTACCAGCATCTTAGTGCCCTTCTTCCTTCCCCTCCTTGCCCTGACTTAGAGACGCTTTATCTAGCCTGAGGGCAGAATAGCCTGCCTCTTCCTCTGCTCTCAGAAATCTATTGTTTGGGGCACAGAATGATCCTGAGGGCTTAGGCTCTTGAGTCTCAATAAACTGAAAATCTTTTCTCAGCTTTCCCGTTGCATCCCCCCTCGCCCCCCACCCCTGAGGCAGTGAGTGCTGCTGAGCAAATGGGCAAAGTGTAGCAAGAAAACCCCAAAATATTATCTTGCAGTATTCATGAGCTCCAATCCTCCAGTAGCTCTGGGAGGTAAAAAATAATTGGCCTGATTTAACATTGTGGCTATGGATGCTCAGAATGGACGGATGCCTTGCCTGAGGTCATGCCGGGTTAAGGGTTAAGTGGTGACACTGGAATGGGGCTGGATCCCCCATCTGTCTGACCCCACTACCTGAAGATGGAATATGGATTTTGCCAACTCAGTTGATGAGTAGAGGCTGGCTGGAGGAATTGTTTTGAGAATTCTGAGGCTGCATCTAAACTTGGTGAGTAAGAAGATGCTGAGACCTATTAGTAACATCTGCCATGGGCACTGGACTGGGCAGCAGCTGCCCCTGGGTCCCCGGTGCCATGCCATGCTCCTAAAACTCTGTGCTTCTTGGAAATTCCATGCTCATCTGTTGGTTAAATAAATTAATGAATGCATGGACTACTTCATTAATGCCAGGTTTAGAGAAGGGGTTTGAGGTAGAAAGTGAAAGAGGCTGCTCCTGGCCCATTCACAGGGGTCTTCAGAGACCAGGCTGGGCGGCTAGAGATAAGGACGCCAGTGGAGATTGGGACCTGAACTTAGAAAAGCTTGGAATGCCAAACTCAGAAGCCTGTGAGTCGTGAAAGGTTTGGGCCCAGGGGGATAATGTAAGAAAAGCTACATTTAACAGCAGGATCTGGCAGCAAGGAGTTGAGGGGCCTGAGGGCGCTGCTGGGAGAGCTTTTTAGTCAATGTGAGGTATGGGGGAGGTGCCCAGCCCATGTGAGGTGTGGGGGAGGTGCCAGCCCATTGGAGAGGAAGGTCACGGTGACAAGGACAAGGAGATGTGGAGGGACAGCTCATAGGACTCCGCGGTTGGCAGAGGGCTCTTTTCCCTAGTGACTCACAGCCTCCTTCCTTCTAGCTGAAGTTCAGTTTTATTTTCAGCTCCAATCAGTGGTAATAGAGAAATCCAGGTGCTTTCTTTCCCTTGTTCCACATTCCCCTCTGCAGCGTCCCGGAGTCAAACAAATTCCCCCCATTCTCCCAAAGACAAGGAACCGACAGCTTGGAGCAGAGAGGGCCTGTGGCGTCGTGACCGTCATCACGGTGGCCCCCTCTTATGAGTGCTGTCAGAGTCCAGCAGGGGTAACCCTTCACAGGCTTTATTCCCTTTAAGCCCCAACAGCCTTAGGAGGTAGGAACTACTAGTATCTGTAGTTTACAAGTGAGAAAACTGAAATTCAGAAAGGCACAGGTACTTGCCTAAAGTTATACAGCTAATAAGTGGTAAATCCAGAAACAAAAGTCATTTTTAAAAAATAAAATCTAGGGACACCTGGGTGGCTCAGTCGGCTAAGCATCTGCCTTCGGCTCAGGTCGTGATCCCAGGGTCCTGGGATAGAGTCCTGCATTGGAGTCTCTGCTTAGCAGGGAGCCTGCTTCTCCCTCTGCCGCTCCCCCTGCTTGTTCTCTCTCTCTCTCTCTCTCTCTCTGTCAAATAAATAAAATCTTTTTTAAAAATCTAAAAAATAAATAAATGAATTCTAAATTCAAAGCTTGCTGTCTTAATATGCATCTGGCTTAATTAAACGATAAAATTTCACTAATGGAAGTGAATTTAGAGGATTTCTAATTCAACAGCTCCCTCACTTTCCAGAGGGGAAATCTGAGGCCAAGAAGGGACATATTTTGTCCAAGGTCACCCGTGATTTGCAGGATGAGCTGGGACTTGAACCAGTAGAAGAAAGCACGAATCCACAGAACTTGCTGTGTATTGCTTGTTGACCTCGTCTTGCACAGTCCACCATCTTAGCCCCCGTTGGGTGACATCCTGACACCTAGCTTCTCAACAAGGCCATAACAAGGACTAGATTCACTACATCTCCCCAGCCGTTCAGCACTGTGACTCCCCACCCCCTCACTCAGAGGTGTTCAGCTGCACGTGCAAGTCTCCCAGACACATGGGTTCTGCCCGTTACCAGGCTCACAGTACCTGTGAGCATATCAGCCCTACCTCTCAGCCCCGTGGCTGAGATGGCTCGGTTATTACTAGAGCAATCAGTGCTCCCAGTGGCATCTAGAACTTGGCAGATAATGGCATAGCGAATGGAGAAAATTAGAGCTGAATGCATTCATGGTGAAAATTCCTCCCAGGTTAGATGGGGCCTTTGTCTGAGTGGCCGTGACAGATATTCACATGGAACCTATTTGCAGGGCCACCTTCACACCTCTCAGGAGCAGGGCAGTCTCCCACTCTGGTCAGAGAGTTCTCCATCCCTAGAGCCTGGCCCTCCTGAGCCCTGCCTGGGAGGAGCTGGTGTGTCTGCATGTCTCCCGTAGCATCTCACAAGTACACAGCCTTGACCCTGCAGTTAGGGAGGCTGGAGGATATAGTGGTTGACTGCACAGCGTCCGATGTCGAATGAATATGCTTTCAAGTTCCAACCTTCCTCCTCATGCTGGGCAAGCTGGCCAATGTCCCTGAGTCTCAGTGCTCTCATCTGTAAAATGGGAATCATTAATACATATGACATGGGGGGCCATATGAGTGAAATGTGATCAGGTGTCAAGGTGTTTGAATCAGTCGCTGGTATATAGTAGATGTTCAATAAACAATGGCAACAGCAACAATAACAACAATAACAATAATAATAAGGTTTACTTCTGTGTAACCTTCACAGTACCTTGCATTTATTAGGTGCTGTAATAAGATGTTGTGATTAAGATGTGATGATGATAAGGCTGATGATGATAATGGTGGGGAGGAGGAGAATAGGTGAGAATTTAAAAGCCCTAAAAGACCTTAGAAATCACAGGGCAGTGGTTTGTCACAATAGAAATTGAATAAACTTTGGAGCCAGACAGTTAAGACAGTTGTGCTTAAATTTATTATCAGTCTGTGTGACCAGGGGAGGTTACTTCATCTTTTCTAGTCTGGGCCTCTGTCCCTCGTTTTCTACAAGGCTGGTGGCAGGAGTAAATGAAGCCATGCTCATAAAATGCTTAGCACAGCTCCTGGCCTAGCACACATTCCATTTATAGCAGGTATTGCTGTTCTTCCTGCCAGTACATTTCTGGTCTCCCCATCCACGGATCAGCACTCCCCTTGAGAGCAGGGTTGTATGCTGCTTTGTATGTGCGCCTTGAGGGACAGACGAGCTACCGGTTTGTCATTACAGGTGGAGGTCAATGCTCTGAAGAAAGCCAACCAGTTGCATGATACAGAATAATGTGGGGTGGGTGAGGGATATTACTTTCCTATTGCTGCTGTAACAAATTATCACCAACTTAGTAGCTAAAACAACACAAATTTTTTATTTTACAGTTCTGGAGGTCAAAAATCAGAAATGAGTTCTAAGGGGCTAAAATCAAGGGGTTGCAGGGCTGTGTTCCTTGTGGAGGCTCCGGTGGGAGAACGTGTCTCCTTCCCTTTTCCAGCTTCTGGATGCCACTTGCATCCCTTGTCTTGTGGCTCCTTCCTCCATCGTCAAGCTCTGCTTCTGTCTTCACAGCACCTTCCTCTGCCTCTCATCCACCAGCCTCCGATAAGGACCCTTACGGTTACAGTGAGCCCACCTGGATAATTCCAGATAATCCCTCCATCTCAGAAATCCTTGATTTAATTACACTTGCAAAGTTCCCTCTACCGTGTGAGGTAACATATTCACAGTTTCCAGGGATTAGGACATGGGCATCATTACATCAGGGGGCCATTGTTCCACCTAACAGAGGCTTTCTACTTTAGGTAGGTCCTGTGCTTGCCATCACTAGGCTCAATGCTTGGTACAGCAGAGGCCATGAATGAATGAATGAACGAACGAAAAAATGAATGAATGAATGACAGAGAAAGACAGAGGGAAAGCGACAAGGCTAAGCTGGCCTAAAGAGTCCAGACTAGAAATGGGCTCCCATGGGTCCCCTGAGAACCTGTTGCTTTGTTATCAAGGTGCCCTCAAGCATCAAAGGTCAAACCTGCTGCAAAGTTAAACCTTTCAGACTCATTGTGCCCTAGAGCTGAAAGTCAAGGAGGGACCTCCGAAACCAACCATGTACTGAGCCCCCACGCAGGATGCTTTATCTAATTCACAGTCCTCTGTGGTAACAGCCACTGTTGTCTCCATTTCTCAGAGAAGGGCTAAGGCACAGAGAGGTGCAGTCACTCACCCAAGGCCACACAGCTAGAGAAGGGCAGAGACTTGACACCAGCTGCCTGACTGCAGAGCCAGCACGCTTATTTCTATCGCACACATTTAGTAAATCCACTCCTGGGGCTGCCCAGCTTTATCCTCAAGGGAACTTCCTATTTCCCTGCTGGATTGTATGTATGATTTTGCAGTCGTGCAAGATTTTAAAAAGCATGCATCAGCTTCTGGCTGTGCTTGTCACTCATTCATGCCTGTGGGCATGCCCTGTCATTATTTAACAAGGTGGAGTCAGGGGAAAGGCAGGACCAAGGGAATGCTCCCACCCTCCTCCCCAAATCTCCAGCTCCCTGGATTGCAGCTGCTCTGCACAGCTCCCCTGGGGAAGGAAGTACCAGATACCGCCAAGGAAGCCTGGTAGCTTTGCAGAGCAGACCATTCCCTGGTCGCATATCCGTTGCTTCCCGTGACTCAGTCTGACTGCAAGTGGCCACAGGGTGAGGGTCAAGTTCAGCCCAAGGGGAGAAAGAGTGTACTGTGCAGAGGCTCAACATCCAGCCTTGGGAGTTAGAAAGACCAAGGCTCTTCATGTTCCTCTGCTTCTTGCTGATGGCCTAGGGCATGGCACTTCTCCTCTGACCCTCAGTTGCCTCATCTGATAAAATGGGTATAATAGTGTTGTTTACCTCTTCAATAAAATGAGGTAATACTTTCATATTAGCATTCGCACAATTCTTAACACCTAGAAGGTACCAATAAGTGTTATTTGTTATTACCTAATTTAAGCAGGTAGTCAGAGTCTAGAATTAATTAATTCACCCATTAATTGAGCACCTACTCTGTGCTAGGCACTGTTTGGTACTAGGAACACAGCAGGGAAGCAAACAGCATCCCTGTTCTCATGGAGCTTACATACTAGTGCAGCGGGGACACCCAGTACAGAAATAAATGTATAAGTTCAGAGATATAAAATGCTCTGAAAGAAAATTAAGCAGGGTAAGGGGTGGAGAGCGCATGGCAGGCTGGGGGTGTGTTTATTTTTGACTGGGTGTCCAGGGACGTCTTCTCAGAGGAGGTGATGTGGGAGCACAGACCTGAATGAAAGGGGTATGGGAAGGTGCTTGATGACTGTACCTAAATTATTCTTTTTTTGTGAGCTGATTCTGGCCTAGGAGCCCACTGGCCTTCAGGATCTGAAATCTGGCTGGAGCAGCAGACTTTGTAATCAGACGATTGAAGTTCCGATCTCAGCTCTGCCACTCTTGAGATTCATGGCTCAGAGTGGGTGGCTTCACGTCTCTGAGGGTCTCTTTCCTGCTCTGCAACAAGGGGATGGGGACGGCCCGGAACTGCCAGGAAGGGTATGGGGATTAGAAGAGAAAACATACGTCAAGTGTGAGCAGAGGCCCTGGCATCGAGCGCACACCGTGTAATTGGGAAGTGCTGATATTCATATTATTGGATTGCGTTTAGCAACTCAGAGCAAGTAGGGATGACCTTGAATGTAAAGAGAAGGTAGCTGGAAACTTACACTTCCCTGACCTAGCAGGGGGAGCCTAGGGAGCTGTCATCCCAGAGCACCCTGATAACTGGTTTTGGTCAACATCACTCCCAGCCAGGGCATCAACAGTGATAGTCGCCAGACACAGGTCCTCACAGGGAAAGCCTGGGGACCAGAGAGTCACATCCTGCTGACTGAAGCCGAGAGCTAGGAGGCAGACAAAGCAAGTGTGGGTAAGCAAGTCTGGAGTCAGAAATGAGCTCCCCCAGGGAGAGGATGGCTAGCTGTCACGAAGCCATTTCTATCCCGTTTGGAGGAGCTTGGAAGTCAGGCTCTGGTTTATGGTTTGGTGATGGTCAGTGTTGGTGGGAGGCACTGGCTTCCAGGTTGACGGCCGCGTTCCAGACTCACACTGAACTGCCTGACCCTCCCCCACCAGCTATCACCACCCCAGCTGGGAGGCATTTCCTCTTCTGTTGACTATTCTTGAAACTGTCTCTCTTTTAAATAATTGGGTCCCCTGCCAGACTGTATGGGTCAGAACAGTGCCAATGTTGTAACAGACAGCCCCAGAGTTTCAGCGGCTGAACATGACAACAGGTGGCTTCTCCCCAAAACATCTTCCTCTTTCCAAATACTAAGCACATTCTATTCAACTAGCATCACCACATAATATCACGTTGATTTACTTATCTGCCCTCCTCCCCGCTCCCCCCACCCCACCACCACATGTAGATTGAAAGTGCCTGGAGATCAGAGACTCTTAATCACTTTGGACACAGCGGTAGGCACGGGGAGGAATCAGACAAATATGCAAGAATGTATACACATTTGTAGAGTTGGAATCTACCACGGGCATATAGTACCCTTTAGAAGAGAGTGTGTGCACTAGGAAAGTGTGAGCAAGGGGCCTGGTCCACAGAGGCAGGGGCGGAGGAGGGGACCCCTGAGAGCAGAAAAAATAGTCCTGAATTCATCCTGCTGGTACTTAACCAACCTCCTGTGTCTCAGAGACCCCACACGTCCCAGCATGAAGCAGAAGCCCTCACAGGGATGCACCTCACCAACTCCCAGCAGTGTTTACCAGAAAGAACCTGCCATGAGCTTCCTGCATCTCCAGCACCTAATGGAGTTATCATGAAGAGGGAGCATTTTTAATTTACTCTGGAGGGGTGTGTGGAGGCCTGGTTACACCGCCTTCCATCTCAGTGACAACAAACTCATTCTTCACTATAATTAAAATGTCACTTTGATAAATAATTCCATCAGCCCCCTTCCACCTATGAATAGCTTCCTGCTATAATTGTTCACATTCTGCTGAATTAGAAGTATGCAAGGGAGAATTTAAGAGGTATTTAGGCAACAAAGATAAATTGGGTGCGTTTTCCACCCTCCCACAATCCCTCATTAAGCAAGACATCATCCCCGGCTGGGGTCCCTCTTCCCAGTGCTCTCAGCCACTGTCTCCCAGAGCAGAGGGAGGTGGGAGGTGGGGGGACAGTCGTTGCCTCAGTATGGGCCTCAGACAGGGCTGGATTTTAGAATGTGTGTTCTATCCCGTTTGGAGGAGCTTGGAAGTCAGGCTCTGGTTTATGGGTTGGTGATGGTCAGTGTTGGTGGGAGGCACTGGCTTTCCTGCTGGATTTTAGAATGTGGGGACTTCCCTTCCCAGCCATTACTGCCAAAAGGGGAGAGGAGGCTGGAGATTGTAACAAGAACATCGACTCTAGTTTCGGAAGGGATCTCAGCTAGGAAATGCCAATTAGCCTTTCCGGACCTCTGTTGTATAACACAATACAAGATTACCCATAAGGGATTGAGTCAGGATATCATTCATGCTCAAGGAGGAGCCACCTGACATCGTTTGAGGGACTTCTCATTTTACAGATGAAGGACCCAAGTCTCCGAAAAGGTGACTTCCCCTACATGACACCTAGAGATGGGCAGGGCCAGGGTCTTTAAATATTCCACGAGACGTGATGTGGTATGATGCACACAGTAGGAGGCTCAAAATGTTCCTGTCTTTCCTTATTTTTGTTCGTACCTCTTCCTTCCTAATAAATGGCATCCACTGGGATTATGTAGGGGGCACAGACCCAGCCACAGGGTGTGGAACACCTTCGGAAGCGTCCTGGATCATCCCTTGCCTTGGGTAGAAAGAGACAGCTTTTGGCTCTTCCCTCCCCGGGAAAGCAGTATGGCTATGCGGTTAAGAGCATAGCCCTCTGCCGTCAGAACACCGGGGTTCAAAGACACCCTCTCCTGCCATGGGGCTGGGCATGTTACAGACTCTGTTTGATTAGTTTCCTTACCTACAAATTGAAAATTACAGTAGTCCTCTTGAAGAGTTATGAGACACAGCGCCTGGCATGGTGTCCACGTGTGGTGCATGTTAGCCGTTGTTCCCATTGGGTTTCTCATGAAGGCTGTAGCAAGGTGCCACTTGGCCATATGGTTTCAAGCACTCTGTGCGCAGCTAGAAGGGAGGAACATCAGGTCAATCCAACTGGCCACCCCTTCTTCAGACAGGCCGCCCAGGCCACCTCCTTCGCAGCACATGTAAGGGTCCACTTCAAGGCCACCAGACTCCTGCCAAACAAAATCCCAGTCCCCAAGCCTGGCTCCTTCCCAGAGTCCTGAGGGACAGGTGTTCATCGGTTATAGTGGGGCTTAGCTGGGGCTAGGGATTGGAGGGGTGAGAAGTGGAGGTGGGGTAAGGATGGAGTGCGGGATGGGTGTAGACGACTCAGTTGCATATCTTCTCTGAAGTAGAGCCCACAGGGGCGGCCTCTGGTTCGGGAGCCATGTCTGAGACGGCCACGTCCAGTTTCATGTGTAGGGGAATCTGTGAACATAACTCACATGCCAGTGTGACCAGCCAGAGAAGCAGAGAACCCTGCGTGCTGCCCACACTCCCCAGGCGTCCCCCTGAGCCATTTCAGAAGACCCGCTCTCCCCCCAGGAAAGACTCTGGGATCTCCTGAGCAAGGGGGCACTGATTTGCACTGAGCCCTTTGCCTAGAAGTGCTCCGATAGAGAGGCCCAAGATGACGGGAAGAAGGGGCTCCTGTACCTCTCCCCTGCAGGCCTCTCAGGGCTGATGCCCTGCCCACTGCCAGGACTAACTCTCCAGGGTGGAGTCCGACGGCCAGAGTGCTCAGGCTTTAGGACGTGGAAGGAGGGGGAGAGGAGAAAGAACTAGCACCTATTGAACACCTGTGTTAGCTCATTCACTCTTCAGAAGAACTCTGCAAGGTAAGTATTTTTAGCCCATTTTACAGAAGGGGAAGTGGAGGCTTGGATCCCGAGGACCTTTTGCCAAAGTCACACTGTTAGCAAGTGGCTGGACTTGAGGCCAGGGCTGTGACTCCACAGAGCCCGGCTCTTCACCGTCTACCAGTCATCCCTTTACATGGTGCAAGTTTGCATATTGGGTCTGGATGATGCGGCTGACATGCTGTCCCCTCTCCTAGCCTTAAGGAAGGCATGTGTATGGGGAAGTGTGCTGGGGGGCGAGTGTCAGGGTGGTGGGCCTCATCCAAGCTCATTCCAAACCTGCCTGGACAGCAAGGCTGCCAGTGGTACAAATACCAAACTACCTGAGGAAGCCTTTCCAACTTTAAGATGCAGGGACCCAAAAAGTTGTTTCTGAAGCCACAAGGTTTTGAGAACCTGGCTCTGAAGGCAGAGAAAGGAAGCAGCATGCGAAGGGCTGGTTTATTCTCGTATACTCAAGAAAGAGCCAGTCATCCAAATAACTCGTTCTGGAAGATTAGACTCTCCCAGCCCCCAGCCCTATACAAGCAGGCTAGTATGTCCATTTGTAAATCAGCACACGTCCTTGCAAACACACTGTCTGGTGCCACGCCGGCCCATGCGCCCGAGGTGCAGGCCACGAGGCCCCAGCTACCGTGTAGAATCCTTAGACCAAGAGCAAAGGGAGAAAGCCCTGTCTTACAGACCCATGCCAGACTGTGGTATCACCTAAGAGACTCCCATGTTCTGGAGCTCTGCGTGCAGGACGGGATGCCCGAACCCGGACTCCAGCTTGAGCCACAATCGAGGAGAAAGGAAATGGCATCGCAGAGAAAACACCATCTAAAGCAGCATGGAGCGGTGGGCGGGGGGTGGGGCGGGAGCACTGGACTGGGAGCCAGCATTACCAGTCCCTGGCTAGTGACCGCCAGCAGGTGCCTTCCTTCCCCTGGGCCTCAGCCATCTGCAGCCACATCCCACTGGCCAACCGTCTCGAAGCTCTCACCCTGCCCGCATGCCCCTCCAGTGTGGGGCCTGCTGAGTCAGCGGGATGCCGGCAGGCCGGAGCTGGAACTGTGATCCAAGCCAAACATATGCAGGAAACGTACCGAAGGAGGGTGCCCCGAAGGTCCCCCGCCAATGGAACTGGAAGCAGATGTCGACCCGAGCTTCTGGGAAGTAGGCCGGCCAAGCAAAGGAGAGGAGGTGGTGTTAACCAACACTAAGTGAGCACTTGCTGTATACCAGGCAGTGCTCAGCATTGAATGTATAGTCACTCTTCTGCCACACAATCAGGCTGTAGGTGAATTTTACAGAGAAACTGAGGCACAGAGCATTTAAGAGGAGCTCATGCAGCAGTTGCTGAAGGGAGAAGCTAGGGTTTGGACCCAACCGACCTGGCTCCAGCATCTGGGCTCCTGACTCGTCACTGCGGACTTTCTTGCCTCTGTTGGGATGGGTCCAGAGCCATCACTGGGAACACACATTTGGCCCCCAGAGCATCCAAGTGGTGGGTGGCTGGCTCAGTCCAGTCCAAAGGACAGGAGCAGGACAGTCACTTGCAGCTGTGACAGTCCTATGACTCAAATCAAGGCAGAAGTGACAAATGAGGGGGGCCTCTCATCCTTTCCTCCTAGTGAGGGAAGAGCCATCAGGCTCCTTGCAGGGTTGAGTCAGCCATCTCAAAAACCGTCTAATTGAAGCCTCTTCACTGAGCCACACTTCCCATCATGCAGAGGAGCTGCCCCACGTCCCTCCATCATCTTGGTTGGCGAAGAGGTGCGTCCCCCATTACCCTGCTTCCCACACCGCACCCCGCCCCACCACCTCCTGCTGGAATGGACAATCATGGATTTCAGAAATGAGATAAATGTGGAAGATGAATGTATTCATGAGCCCATAAAGGGGTCATGAATCACTGGCCCCAATTACTGCCTTCAGTCCTGACAGGATGAATTCCCTCAAGCAGATTCTCCTTGTCAGACAGACACAGGAGGCTGTGCTACTACGAATCTTGGGCCACAGATAACATCATTATTCCACACCAGGCTGGCTTCAGTCTCCCAAGCCGCCTCCACTTAATTTGTGGCTCACTTCTGATGCTGCAGAGAAATAAAAGTAAAATTATATATGTGTGTGGGGTGTGTGTGTGTGTGTGTGTGTGTGTATAATATGTGAAAGAAAAGAGAGGAAGACAAAATAGGGAAGCTTTCATGCCAAATGGAAAGGAGACAAGATAAATGTTCTGAATCTGATTTCAAAAACTGTTTGAAAACCCTGTCCGGAATTGTCAGAAACAGCCCTGGCGTCCACAGGAAATGTGTCATTGCCAAAGCTTGTGCTGCTGAACTCTGCGGCCCCCATCCTGCCTCCCGGTGACTTGTTTAGAACTACTTCAAATCAGAACAAATCACAGCCAACTTCACTCTCTCTCCAGCCCCTCAATCACTCGTAATCAGACCATGTATTTTAGCAACAAAATCTTCCCTGGCTGAGCAGCTCATTCATCTGCCTTCTGCAAGCTCGACACCCTTTGAATGGGAGATGAGGGAGAGCCACCTGCTTCTCTGGCAGCCAGAGAAGCCTGGGAGGAGGGAGGAATTGCCAGTCCTCCCCCTGCCTGCTAGATGGCCAGAGGGAGCCCAGACCCGCAGGAACCTGCAGGCAACCAAGCAGAGGGGGTGCTGAAGTGGGGGGGTCATCTGACGCCACATTTGGCGAACACCTGCTCTACGTCAGACACCAAGCATGGTCTGTGGGTTCAAACTTTGTCACTGCTGTTTTCTGATCGTGTGACCCCAGACACGTTACCTAGGCTTGTGAGTATAGAAACAAACCCACAGAATCAAAGAATAGAAGAAGCAGAGAATCAGGACTCGGGTAGACCTGGTTTGGTTTCTCATTCCAGCTCTTGGGAAGCAAGTCACTTCTCTGAGCCCTATTTTCCTAATCTGTAAAATGGGGACAATAATGTCTCCTTGGCCTCTCTCACAGGGTTTTGTGAGGATCAAAGGAGCGAGAGAGAGGAACACACTTGAAGTCTTACAACCAAATGGCAGAGGCGTTATTTAAGCATTAGGAACCTTGTGCAAACACCCATACCCTCAGATCCTGTGAGCTCGTCTGACTAAACCCTCACACGCTCAGAGCTGGGGCAGGGCCTGTTGCCAGGGACACCCACAGTTGAGAAGGGGGCGGCTTGGGAGGTTGCAGAAGAGGAGATCTCTGTCTTGCACAGCAAGGGAAGGCCTGGGAGGTGCCCACGGGAGCCCTTTCACACTTCCAAAGGGCCCTCCCCAGGAAGAGGGGGCTGTCCTGCCCTTCATGGGCCCAGTGGACAGAAGTCAACAGAGGCCATGCAGGGGAGGGGCCTTCCTGCCATTGCAGATGCTGAAACTGAAACCAGCTATGGAGAGTGCAAACAAGTCCTGAAGCACATCTGACGGGCCCCCTCCAGGACCCCTACCTGCGTGTGTGCTGAGTGGAGGAGGGCAGTGGGAAGGAAGATGGGACAGAGATCAGAAGGCTGATCTTAAGGCCCCTGACCATAAGTAAGGCTGTTTCTAGATCCTATACTATAGGCCGACGCAGACCCACAAGGCTGCCTTAGGGTCAAGGCCCCCTGACATTCTCTTAGACAGAACCACAGGCTTGAGGAGCACTAGAGCACGGGCCAGACAAAAGGGACTCCCTCCTCCTTCCTCTAACAAATGTTACCTCTAAAAATTTGTCATCAGTTTGTCAGTGAAGGTGGAAAAAGCAATTAAAATGAGCTAATACAGTTCCAGGCATACAATAAATGCCCAGTAAATGCTAGCTGTTATGGTTACACTGGGGGGGAGAGGTTGTGGCACAACACCGTGCGTTCATCTTTGACCTGTGATGTCTCACCGGGACACCGCTCAGCAGGCCGCTTCCAACCCCCTGGAATCTCATGCACTGTAATGTAATGGTACCATCTGCTTTGTTTTCTGACTTCTTAAATGAGACCAGGGCAGCTAATGTCTTCCCACTGCCCAAACTCTTCAGAGTTACAGGCCCTTTATCTCATGTAATGAGTCTCCCATCACTGGAAGCAATCAAGTAGAGCCTTTCTGGTTATAGGTGGGGGAAGAGGCAGTTGTCAAGGGGAACTCAGAGGTGCCCTTTCACACCAAGATTCCATGATGCTCAGGACTGCGGGGTGGACAGGGGCATGTGATGGGTCTGCGAGCGGGGAGCCAGAAGTCAGAACACTGTGAATGGGGAAAGGAGAAGAAACCGGAGAACCCAGGAAGCCAAGCAGACGATTTTAACCTAAATATCTCCTCCTTCTTTTCCTCCTTTTCTGTAGCACTGACCTGAGTTATTTGAATGAGGACAGACAGGAGGCTTAATCAAACAGTACTTATTGAATGGAAATAAAACAGCACTTCCCTGCTTTTCAAACCATTCGCCCTCTTTCCGGCACCTACAACCTTCAGGAGAAGACTAGAGCTCTTTAACTTAGTACTCAGGATCTTCATCAATCCTGAGCTAACATTTACTGAGAGTGTAGACAGACACTACTACAGGCACCGGCTCATTTAATCCTTTTAAAAACAACCCTATGGGGTGGGCTCCCCTATTGTCACCACTTCAGATAAAGGAACTGAAGCCCAGAGAGGTCAATTAACTTGCTCAGGGTCACACAGCTGGTTAGCGATGGAGCTGGGGCTTGATCTCGAGGTAACTAGTCCTTGCACTGCTGTTCTTAACCCACACTTTAATCAACCTGGCCTTGGCCTGCCTCTCTAGCCTCACCTTAACTTGCTCACCACCTGGAACTCCTGGCCAAGGCCACAGGAAATGACCTGCATTTCCCTGAGCATATCATGCTGTATTTTGCACTTTCCCTCTCCCAAATGCCTTTTTTCCCACCCGAATCCTACTTGTTCTGTAAGATCCAACTTAAGGTTGCCCTACTCTTGGGGGCCGTGTTTGAGCTCTGTGCACCCATGCTCATCCCCCACCCTGATCAGCACCTCAGACCCCTCTTCTCACACTGCACTGCAACTGAGGACATCCTTGTCATCTTCTCCTGGAACATGGCTCCTTCTTTGCTGTCTCCCAAGGGTCTAGCTTGAGGCCTTGCTTTCAGTAGGCATGTACTATTTGCAGGGGCAGGACAGCAAACGGTTAGAGCTTAAGCTCTAGAAACAAAAGGGTCTAATTAAAATTTACATTCTGCCATTTGTTAGTGGTGTGACCCTGGGCAAGGCAGCCAAGTGTTTGGCCTCTGTTTCCTCCATGAACCTGATTTAATAGTAAATAGGATACACCTTCAATGTCCTTGTGCTGATTCACTGAAGCAGCTCATATAAATTGATTAGCACAGTGCCTGGCATACACTGAGCAGATGGCCAATCAATGTCTGGAAACACCGCACCTCAGAACTGGGCTGGGATCAGGCAGACTTAGTCTTGAATCCCAGCTCCATCACTTACCACCTTTGTGACCTTGGACAAGTCACCCACTTTGAGTCTGTTCCCCCATCTAGAAGGCAGGCTTACTGTTAGGGTTCAACTCAGAAGGCCGTTGTGAGAATTTATGCTTACCATGGTACCTAGCACACGATGAGCACTCAGTCAGTATTCCCTACCATTATTTAAGTGCGTGTTTATTGAATTTGGCCTGCCGTGAGCTTGGCAATGGGTGCACACTTCTACACTCATTGACATGAAACTTCACAAGGGAGGCTGACCTGGGCCAACCCAGAGTGAGACTGTGGGGTCAGACTCCCAGCTACAGGTGTTGGAAGGAAAGAGGGCTCTATGAGGCTGGAGGGAGGGCACAGAGCTGCCTGGACAAGAAGGGGCCTCTGTCCACTGGGACGTTTGGTCTTACATATCTGCCTTTCCCGAGAGGTGATCCCAGGTCACCTGTGGCATTTCTGGGAGGAGGTGTGGGCAAGGGAAAGAGTACAGACAGGGGACATAAGCTCAGGCTCTGCCATGGACCCTCTGTGTGGCCTTGGCAGGTTGTATGCCTCAGTCTTTAAAACAGGATTGTAGGGGCGCTTGGGTGACTCAGTCAGTTAAGCATCTGACTCTTGATTTCAGCTCAGGTCATGATCTCCGGGTTGTGAGATCGAGCCCCACGTCGGGCTCGGCGCTCAGCTGGGAGTCTGCTTGAGATTCTCTCCGTCTCCCTCTGCCCCACCCCTTCTCTCTTAATAAATTAATTAAATAAATCTTAAAAAAAAAACAGGATTATAAATGCAATACCATAGGTCACTGCAAAGAGTGCGCCTGCCCTTGCCAGGTTCGAGACACCCTGTAGGTATTCGATAAGTGTCTGTTCCTATCCCCTCTCTCCAGAGAAGTACCATTCCAGTTCATATACTAGGGCCATGGGCTGGGCTGCAGCGCCTTTTAAATATACCAGCTCCAGGTTTGGAGCTAATGGGGCACGTAGTGGGGACAGCTGGGAGTCACAGCGTTGTGGCTTATGGCTTCATGAAAATAACATTTGGAAGTGATTATGGGAGCAATGGATCAGAACCATAGTGAGGTGCCAGCCATCCCTGGAGACAGAAGAGGAAACGGAGGCAGAGGGGGAGCCTTGCCTGGAGCTGGATTAGAACACCCCGTGAAACTTCAGGCTGGCCTCCCCCTTGCCCTCAAGCTTCACGCCTCCTCTTAGGATGAGGCAGTATGTCTCTTTAGGGCTTCTCTGGGTTCTGACTCCCTTTAGGACACGAGTTGTTTTACGAAGTCACGTGAGATGGAAGAAGGACATGGAACGAAATCCGGGGGCAGGGGAGGGCGGAAAGAACAGGGGCGTTAGCAGCGGAGAAGGTGGGAAGAAAAGCTTTGTGCTCATTCCACCTTAACGATCCCAGCAGACACCTGCTCTCTGTTCCCAGCCCTGGGCTGGGTGCTGGGGACCTGAACGGACCACACCTGGCTCGTGGGCTCAGGCGCGGAGAAGGCGTTGGAACGTGGGCTTCGAGCCGTAGAGGTGGCATCACGGCGCAGAAGGGATCCCAGTGCAGCTTTCGGACCCGGGGCTGCGGGGTGGGGGAGGGAGACATCCTTAAGAGGTGGAGCCTGGCTGGCGTCCAACCTGGGCCTTGACCCTGGCAAAGAGCAATGAAAAAGGCAGAAGGGAGCAGAGGCTGCCACGGACACTGAGATGGTCGGCACTTAGGGGAGGCAGGCAGCCACCTCTGTGTGGGCCTGGGAGCCCAAGTACCTCACGCTGCACCACCACAAACCTTTCTACGGGGCCTTTTATCCCCAGAACTCTGACAGTTTAAGATCAGATCCTGCATAAGCCCTGGGTAGCCTGTGCATTTAAGGCAAGCCCATCGACAAATGCTTAGCACGGGGCCCCCTGCCCTGGCACTGGTCCAGGCCCCAGGGGGCCTCCCCCTCCCCACCTCGGCCACAGGGGCTCTCAGAGAGACGTGGCTGCATTCAAACCCCACAGCTGGGCCTTGGTGCTCAGGGAGATCGCGGCTGTTTGGGAGGACAAGAGGGGCTCCCGGCTCCCGGCTCACTTCCTGGCTGGCGCAGAGGCTGGGGAGTGGCAGGTGAAAAAACCCTCAGCGTTGGAGGCAAATTTGGAAGCTGAGCATCCACCCTCTGCCACGTGGGCTGTGAGGCCTGGGGTGGGTGACTGAACATTCCCGAAGAGCTGCTGGGGGCCCCTTCGTTCAGTGGTGGGCACAAGTAAGGACTCTCACTGGAGGCCTGACAACCCAGGGCTGTGGTTTCCAGGAGCCCGGACAGTGTCAGCCCTCCAGGGTCAGAACAGTGGCCATTCTCGTTCCGCTTCTCAGTGCCAGCCGCTGCAGCTGGCTCGGGCCATGTCGTCCCACGTAAGCCACCCACAACACAGGGTCTTAGTATTTACACTGACCTGATAAGCAGACCGGACTCAATGAGGAGGACTTTCCCAAGGGCATGTGGCTATGTGCCAGTTCGGGGCTGCAAACCCCAAGCTTCCTGATTCCAAAGCATGTCGTCTCAGAGTTCTACACCCCTACACACCGGGTCGCGCAGCTCGGGAGCTCTCTCTCCTCCCCTGCCCCAGGGTGAGCCACTCAGGATGGCATCTCCGCAAGAGATATCTCAGATGTCCTCAATATGGTTAGCTCCTTTCAGGGCGGGGGTGAGACCCCCACCACAGCTGGGGTACCCAGCAGGGCAGAGAGCTGAGAGAGTGGAGTTCTGCCCGCCCCCGACCTGTGCCAGGACATCTTTTGAGTGGATAATGTGTGGATGAGGCCCCTTGATAAGGACCAAATCCCCTCTTGTTGCTTGGCAACCCAGCTTACAAGTCATAGCGGGGAAGTAATTTACAGGAATTCGAAGTGTCGCTGGAGGTTCTGCTGAGCCGAATTGGTGCAGAGGAACCGCAATGATCCAGATCACACCTTTGGTGGGAAGGAGGAGAGAAAGGGAAAGCTCCCCCTTTCCTTACCCCACAGTTGAAGGCCTTGAACTCAGGTTCATGAATCATTTTCCATTCACTTATTTACTGATTCGACAGTGAGGCCCTACCATGTGGCAGGCCCTGTGCTGGGAGCCAGGCACACAATGTCAGACGAGACAGCTGCCATCTCTAGATGCACAGAACTCACAGAGACAGACAAGGTTATGGAGGGTCACAACACACGTGACAGGACAGGAGATGCACGGGGCTCTGGGTGGGAGCCCCAGGGAGGGCAAGGGGTACAAATATGGGCATGTGAGGGCAGCGCTCATGGGGGTGACCAGTTAGCCAGAGGAGGACACAGGGTGTCCCAGCGGGGGGGCCAGCATGAGCGAGGGCAGGGGGTGAGAGGCCTGGCACACTCCAGAATCCATGTCGTTGGAAAGGTCTCCTGCTGGGGCTGCAAAATTAGTGGAGCCAAGCAAAGGCATCTGGACTTTAGGATAACAACCCACGGGTATTGTTGCTGGGGGGACAGGGCATAAAATTTGTCTTTCAGGAAAGCCACTCACTCCGGCTCTACTTTTACTCTTGGAGGGTAGACTGGGGGAGAAACAAGAGGTGGGAGGGAAGAGACTGGGGGTGGGGAAGCCAATTGGGAAATTGCTAAAGAAAACTGCTAACCGCGAGAGTTGGTGAGTCCTAAACTAGAGAGAGAGAAAGGGACAACTTCAAGAGATGATAGGAAGTAAAATCAGCCCAGGTGACTTATCTGTGTTGGGAATGATGGACCTTGAAGGTGTCTGACTTGACCAACAGGTGGCACCACTTACTAGAGTGGGGAGGGTAGGATGAAGGGCAGGTCTCATTTTAGGGAACTTCCCTCAGGTCCTATCCATCAGGATTCTTTTGGTTGGCAGTGACAGAAAGTCAACCGGAATGAGATTGGGGAACATACTCAGTTATGACATTTAGGAAAGATGGGGTGGGGTGCCTTAGTAGCCCTGTCTCATGCCAAAACCCATGGGCAGCAGTTTATGTTGGACACAGTGCAATGGAGGGGATCTGGAGCAGCAGAAGAAAGAAACAGTAGATACCACACTGAGCTGAGCAGGATATTTAGGATCCTTGGCCCAGAGACCATCTTGACCTTCATGGCGGCTCATGTCACACTGTAGGGAGAGACGTCAAAGGGGAGTTGGAAATGGCAAGGCTTTGTGCAAATGTGGGCTGTGTTGTACCCAAGAAGGCTGAGGGTTGAGGAGCCAGGATGAAGAAGGGGAAGCCACAGAAAAGTAAGTTGTCAGCTCATTCCAGTGCTTCCTGGAAGTTGGAGACCCTCCAGTAGGAGCTAACTGTGGGAGCCTTTCACGCAGGGCAGCTCAGGCTTATCTCAGATCTGCCCTTCCCTGACTTCATCTCTCATCCAGCTGGAACGACTGAGAACTGCCACCAAGACAGATGCAGCCCCCCAGGAGAGGACCGGCTAATGCATGCATCAGAATATATCACAGTGTAAGAAGGGCTCTGCAAACAGCTTGTTGGCAGAAAAACAAAGGGTCATTTGCATTGGCTGCCGGCAGTGCCTCTTTCCCGAGCAGACCCAATTGTGTGAGCCACTGAGTCTCCCTGTCTCCCTCCTGGGGTGCAGTATGGTGCAACGGTGAGAGACCTGTGTTTGATTCTCGGCTCTGTGTCCGTGGGCAGCGTGGAGTGAGCTCGCCTCTCCGAGCCTCGGGTCTGCCGTTGTAGAATGAGGTGAACTACCTCGGCAGTGGGAGCTCATAGGTCTTTCCAGATGCTCTGCCCTGCCCTCTGTATCAGCTGCCTGTCTTCTCTTCTTTTTTTTTTTTTAAAGATTTTATTTTATTTATTTGACAGAGAGAGAGACAGCTAGAGAGGGAACACAAGCAGGGAGAGTGCGAGAGGGAGAAGCAGGCTCCCCGAGGAGCAGGGAGCCTGATGCGGGGCTCGATCCCAGGACCCCGGGATCATGACCTGAGCCGAAGGCAGACGCTTAACGACTGAGCCACCCGGGCGCCCCTCTTCTTGATCTTATCTCCACGCATCCTAGTCCCTGTGTCCTCATGATTCCAGCAGGTCCTCGAGCCCTTCTTGCCCTACTCTTCCTCACGATCCTGAAGCCTCTGTCCTATTTCTTTATTTTCTTGTTATTTCCCAGTGACAATTTCTGTGGCAGATAGGAGGAGAATCAGATAGACCCAGCCCGTCTTTAATTTTTTATTGTGGCAAAATATGCATAACCTAAAATTGACTATTTTGAAGTGTAAAAGTCGGTGGACGTGGTCCCACCGTCACTACCGTCTAGTTCCCAGACTGTGTCATCACCCCAAATGGAAACCCTGTACCCATTAAGCACCCCCTCCCCCAGACCCTGGCAACCACAGTCTGCTTTCTGTCTTTGCTGATTTGCCTGCTTAGGATATTTCACATTAGTGGAATAACACAATATGTGGCCTTTCGTGTCTGACTTCTTTCACTTGGTATCACGTTTTCAAGAGTCATCCACGGTATACATTCGTCAGTGCCTCATTCCTTCTTATGGCTGAGCAATATCCCATTGTATGGATAGACCACATTTCATTCATTCATGCATTCTTCAATTAATAGACATTTGGGATTTTTCCACTTTTTGGCTGTTGTGAATAGTGCTGCTATGAACATCCGTGTACAAGCTTTGGTTTGAACACCTGTTGCCAACTCTTTTGAGTATATACCTGCGAGTGGACTTGCTGGGTCCTAGTCCTGTGTTTAATCGACTGAGGAACTGCCAAGCCGCTTTCCACAGTAGCTGCACCATTTTGCATTCCCACCAGCAATGTACAAGGGCTCTAAAACTCTACATCCTTGCCAACACTTGCTATTCTCCTTTGTAAAAACTTATGGTCACCCTAATGTGTGTGCAGCTCACCTTTTTTTTTTTTTTTTTTTAAACCTCAACAGGCAGCAATCTCTCCATAGCCTATGAAATGCTGATAGTGGGCGCCTGGGTGGCTCAGTTGGTTAAGCGACTGCCTTCGGCTCAGGTCATGATCCTGGAGTCCCGGGATCGAGTCCCGCATCGGGCTCCCTGCTCGGCAGGGAGTCTGCTTCTCCCTCTGACCCTCCTCCCTGTCATGCTCTCTGTCTCTCATTCTCTCTCGCAAATAAATAAAATCTTTAAAAAAAAAAAAAAGAAATGCTGATAGTGTTTGCTGGCCAATCAGTTTGCTGGGGAATGGGGGGAGGGGGGCAGGGAGGAGCCCGGAGTCCCCTGGCCTGAACTTGGCCATCTCAGACTTTTTTCTTTCTTCTGGGGCTGTGGGTTTGGCCGTTTGGGGAGCTGGGCATGGCAGGTCATGTGACGTGTCTAGTACACATGCACGACCTCCATGAGTCCTCATAACAACCCTTATTCAAGTTAATAGCTATTGCTTCGCCGGCCTATGTCAGTGGGCCACTTCATGACCCTAATTCCAGGGTCCCTGGCTTGTACTCCCACTTGTTCTTTGCAGAACCTCAGCCACAAACGTGGCATCAGCTCTTTTTCTCCTGCTGCTCTAGTTCCTCTCCCCTGAAGAACTGCTTCATCCGAGAAACTGCTCCCTCCCACCAGGCTATGCCCTTGGCTGGGGCCAGATGCCACCATGTGACCCACTCCCTGCCCAGCTGCTCCTATGGGCTCCATCCCCCCGCGGTGTGCTCTCTCGAAGGAAATGCCTCGGGTGTCCCGGCTGAGGCCCGTGGAGGGACCACGCCTGACTCACCAGTGTGCCCAGACATGGTCGATTCCCAGTTTAGGTTCTCAACAGGGCGTCCCCCTCTAGCTCCCCCTTGGGTCCTGAGAGACTAAGGGTGTGGCTCTGCAGTTGATCCAAACTGGTGCTTTGGATCCACTTACCAGCCACAGTCACTTTCGGCTCCCGTTTTTAGCCTCTGTGCCTCCCTTTTCTCATGGATAGAACAGTGGTAACAATTCCTAACTCATAGAGCAGAGGTGAGGAATAAATGAGTTAATCCTTGTAAAAAAGCTTCGAAAAGTGCCTGACCCGCAGTAAGTGCTCAGTTAATCGAAACATCATTATCTAATATAAACAATCATTAATTGAGGGATGAATATATACCAAACCCAGGGCTAGAGCCTGCCCCTATTTTTGCAATGACCATAAGACCCTGCTTAGCAGACAAGGTCCTGAGGCACCCAGCAGTGAGGGACGGAGCGTGGAGGAGGACTCCGGATCTGTCTTGACTGTAAAGTCCATGCTCATTCCACTCACGGCCAAAAAAATGCAGTGTCTTCTTACCTCTGGTCGAGCCCCACCTCCTGAGTGCTCTGTTTCAAGGAGGGTCTTTGTGTTTGCCTGAGGATGAATGGCCCAGGACACGCCGGGGTCATAGAAGGATTGTAGGGAGATAAGGTGAAGTTTGTAGCTGAATGAAGACAGAGATCTCTAATGCAGAGTCTGGGTAATTTCCAGCTATATCCTATTCAAAGTGAATTCTTTTCCTCACTCCCCACAAAACTTTCACTAAAATCTACATGATTTGCCAATGCTTTTAGAATTGCATTTATGTGTGAGGGGTATGTTTCCAGTGGCTGCTATAACAAATAACTGCAAACTAAATGGGCTAAAACAACAGAAATGAATTCTCTCACCATTTGGGCGGTCAGAAATCTGAAATCAGTATGCCTGGACTGAAATCAAGATGTTGTCATGGCCCCATGCCCTCCAAAGACTGTAGGGGAGATCTGTTCCTTGCCTGTCCCAGCTTCTGGTGGCTGCCAATGTTCCTTGGCTTGTGGCCACATCCCTCCAACGTGTGCCTCCTCAGCCGCCTCCCCTCCTCCTCTGCTGAATGTGTCAAGCCTCTCTTGCATTCCTCCTGTAAGGACACCTGGGATTTCACTTAGGGCCACCTGGATAATCCTGGGTGTGGTGTCCCATCTCAATATCTTGACTTCGTCTCATCCGCAAAGTCATTGCCATATCAGGGAACATTCACAGGTTCCAGGGATTAGGATGTAGACATCTTGGGGACCATTATTCAGCCTACCAAAGGGAGGATGGCATGAAGGAGTATGGCCTCAAGGCAGGTGTGGCTGAAAGCCAGGCCGTCCAAAGTGGCTTTGCTTCACACTTAGGTCATACACCGGATCACACTACCTCTAGCAAAATGGCAGCTCGAGGGCCAGAACTGGGTCTCCAGGTTCAGCGCTCTCCCCACTAAAATACAACACACCGCTCCCATCTGTCCTTCCACTGAGTCTGCCATGGGAAGGGCCCCTGATTTAGGGCCCGTCTGTCCTCATGATTCCAGCAGGTTGCACTGGCTGCCGGCAGTGCCTCTTTCCCGAGCAGATCCAATTGTGTGAGCCACTGAGTCTCCTGTCTCCCTCCTGGGGTGCAGTATGGCGCAGCGGTTAGAGACCTGTGTTTGATTCTCGGCTCTGTGTCCGTGTCCAGTTGCACTTGAGACAGAAAATTGTTGGATTACACCTTACAGTCACGTGAGGATCATTGCTGAAATTAGATGACATCATTTGTGTGACCTCTGCTTCTCCAAGCCTCAGTTTACTCACCCATAAAAAGGGGACAACTGTGTCTACCTGATTGACTCCTAATGAAGATGAAATTGGCGCAAAGGTGAAATTAGTTAGACCACCGCACTTTCTTCAGGGAAATGACAATCACAGGGCCGTATGGCTCCTTCTACACCCTGCAAAGTCCTCTTTGCTGGAGGAAAAGGTTAGAAGCCAGGATTAAGGTCCCCGTTGGAAGCATGATCCTGGGTGGAGGCAGGGAGTCAGGGCTGTGTCTACCTGAGTTCTGTGCTTTCACCACTAGCGTGTCTCCCCCTCCCCCAGGGAGAGGTCTGCTTCCTCCCAGTGTGGCAGCAGAAGAATAGGGCCTCGCTGTGCTCCCCACAGGGTCCTGCTCTGGGCAGGAGAAGCCGATCACCACGGTGCATGTTGTTCACTGCGTCTCCTGCAAAACCATACACAGCGAAGACCAGAAAAGAGAAAGCTGTTTTCCCCATGGCGACTTCTTATCACACAGGAACGAGAGAGCTCTTCCTTTCTTCCTTCCAGTCACATGGGAGAGTCAACAGAGAGCAATGACAGCCACCAGGCTGGGTTGTTTTTTTTTCCTGATTGTAATTAGAATAATCACTTCCATTTATCGAGCTGTCTGTGTGAGGCACCGTGCTAAGCACTTCACTGCATGGGTTACCGCATGCCGTCTCTCCAAAGGGCTTAGGAAGCAGAAGTTATTATTTTACAGATGAGGAAACTGATGCATAAAGAGGTTGAATTTGAATCCTTTGTCAGCCTAATGCTGCCATCTAAGCTCTTAGCCCTTTCATTGAAGCTTTTGATTACCTATTTTTTGTGCATTTCACAAGGTTTTGGGGGATGGGTATAGACATACAATTGAACAAAATTTTTTTTAAATGCTAGTTTATTCATTTATGTGAGTGAGGAAAATATGACAACTGGGCAAATGCAAATAGGAAAAATAAGAGGAAGCCTGGCATAAAGTTTGAATGGAAGATGCGTGAACTTTTTCTGGAGTGGCTCCTGACTTGGCCACTTGGCTGTAAGCTCCCTTGCTGCCCCTGCAGAGAAGGAAACAAGATCTACTATGCACATCTCCACAGCAGTGGTTCTCAACATCATCTGAGAACTTGTGAGATGTACAGATTCTTATGCCCCAGCCCAGAATGTGGGGATGAGGTCCAGCCATCTGTGTTTGAACAAGCTCTCCAGGTGATGGTGATACACATTCCAGTCTGGGAACCACTTACCTTAGAATGAGAACACACTAGTTCCTGACCTATATGTCTAGGAGAGATTTCTCTCACACCCTTTGTGATGCAGTGAGCCATTATTTTAACCAAATCCTTATTGTAAACATCATCATGAGCCTGGAAGGACTGGTTCCTTAGGTTTCCCCACAGCATAGATCCATGGAGACTTTTTTTAAAGATTTTACTTATTTATTTGTCAGAGAGAGAGCATGCATGCACAAGCATGGAGAACGAAGGCAGAGGGAGAAGCAGACTCCCCGCTGAGCAGGGAGCTCCATGTGGGGCTCGATCCCAGGACCCTGGGGTCATGACCTGAGCCAAAGGCAGATGCTTAACCACCTGAGCCACCCAGGCATCCCAGACCCATGGAGCCTTATGAAGGCACGGTTCAATGAAAACAGCTCCAGAGGGCCCAAGCAATATCTCTAGACACAGTATGATGGCCTGCTTCATACTTCTGCCCAGTTCTGAGACTGAGCAGCCTGGCAAGCATCCTTGCTTAGCTGGTAGACGAGCCAGGACTCTGGAGCCAGGCTGACCCGGATTTGAATCCTGGCTACGGCTTTCATTAACTGAGTGACCTTGGCCAGTTTCCTGAATTCCCTCCGTATGCTTCAGTTTCTTCATGTGTAAAGTGCAAAAATTCTACCTATTCTATAGAACTGTTCTAAAAATTCAGTGGGCCAATGGGCAATGTGTTTAGTATGGCCACTAATATACTTAATAAATGGCCCAATGATACTAAACTGATGGAGTGTATTTCTTACAGGTGGTCATGCAAGCCACCAGCCTACATCCATGTCTCTTGCCCTGGAGGACTATTCTAGAGATGTGTACTTCAAACTTTGTGAGCTCTTAGTATAAGCGGGGTTCTTTCACATAGTCCTCTCCTTTCATCTTTTCAACAGCTCTGCACTCTAGTTATTACTGCCCATTTTCTGCACCAGGAAACTGAGGTCCCCCCAAATGAGCTGACTTTCCTGAAGTCATGCAGGTAAGGAGTGCCATAGGTAGGATTTGATTCCAGGTCTCTGGCTCAACAGTTCGACTCAGATTCATCAGTTCTTCCTTGAGGATGTCTGACGTGCTCTCTCAGGCTCCCTAGATTCTGGGAGAGAGGGCTCTCAGCCCCACTCGGGGTGGGGAAGGGAGGCAGCCTTTAGCATCCCAGCAGGGCTGGGCATCTGAGCTCATCTGGTTGAAACCCTTGATTTCCAGTTGTGAAAGTCCAGTGCCAAGAGGGGCTTCGCTTGCCTGGGGTCCCCAGTGAGAACTCAGCAGGGCCAGGTCTCCAGCCATCCACCTCTGGTGCTCAGTTCTCCGCCCCATACCCCACGGCATCTCTGAAAGGTGACGTTAACGCCCGTGAAAACCGTGGCACAGCAGAGTGTAGCAAGAATCTGAGGGCAGACGGTGAGGGCCAGTTGCTCAGAGCAAGAAAAGTTCAGAAGATGTGGAACCATCCACATAGCCCTTGTGGGGAAGTGTCATACAAACCCATTCAGGGTCAAGGCCACAGAGACAGGTGTCTGTCCAGCTTCCCTTCTCTCCTAGAGTCCACAGGCACAGCTGCCTTCCGGGAAGCCAGCACACCCCCCTCCAAAGCCCCCCCCGCCCCCCCCCCAGTGTAACCCCTTCCTGATCTAATGGCTCCCACAGGAAAGGCAGCGACTTTGGAGTCAGTCTGGGGCTCCCAGTCATTGTATTGGTCAAAGCAAGGCACACGGCCAAGCCCAAAGTCAGTGGGGCTGGAAAAGGGAGGGAGGGAGTGAAGCATCATAAACAATGCAATCTGCCACATCTACCTTGCAGGGTGGTTGAGAGGGAGGGTTTGCTCATTCACTTATCCCACTTGTCTGGCCCCGCACTGGGTGCTGATACGCCGCAGCAAACAAAAGAGACACAAACCCTCGTGGAGCTTACGTTCTACCGAATAAACCCCGATTTATCCACAGATAGTGACTGGGTGCTCACCCTGTGCCAAGTTTGGACAGATGTTGGAGACAAAGGTGTCCACGCAGAATTCCTGTCCTCAGTGAACTCACGGTCCCTGGGGGAACTGGACATACAGACACCCAGTTACCGCTCAGATGGGGCAGGAGGCAAAAAGCAGGCATGAGCTCCAGAGAACACCTGGCCCAAAAGGACACTCCGGTTCTGAGCCACGGCCCCCCCCCCCCCCCCCCCCCCCAACCCTGGCCTTTGCCAGATCTCCTTCCCAGCTGTGGGCCTGGCTTGCAAGCGCCTGGGCCAGCCAGCTTCCCAGAATGCTGGCAACTCACTGCCGGCCCCTGCTGGGCCCAACGCAGAGGAATTAAGTGCAATTAGCGAACTAAGCCATCATGAGAAAGATGAGCAGTTGCTCTCCCCTTCCGAGACTAATGGGGGTGACCAGAGAGGAGGGTGCAGATCCCACGGCTGAATCCCACGTCCCGGGAACCTCAGGAACAGTGTGGACCCATGACAGCCAACAGGCCTTCTGCCTGCAGGGCTAAAAAGGCACTGCTTCCCTGGGGTGAACTGGAGGTCAGGGATCAGACAGGCCTCCCCAGAGATTGTTCCCATTTTCCTGAGTCTAAGAAAATGGAGTAAATTGGTTTAATGGAGTGCAGTCTCGTTGTCATGATGGCAGGAAGAGAGCAGACTGATGGCCCTGCCCCAGACTAACGAGGTTAGGTTTGGCTTTTAGCGAATGTGGCCAGCATTATTCAGGGAACTCAGTTTGACCCATGGTGTACCCTCTTTCAGATAATGGCTTTGTTCCCTGCCCTGCTCTCTTTGGGCAGGCTAGAAACCTGCGGCTGACTCCCCTTCTAGCCCAAAGGGCCAGTCAGTCTGTGGGCTCTGCTGGTCCCTCCCCTGTCTTTCTGCCTCTCCCTGGATTGTTGCAATAGCCCCTCCAGGTCCTGGGCTGAGTTCTGGTCCCATCCACTCTTCACAGAGCAGATTTTTCTAGAATTCATGGGTTATCAGGACTCTCCCCTGCTAAAGACCTCCAGCCCAGAGCTGTGTCCATCTCTCACACTGAAGTGACTATAGCGTCTGATCCCTTTGTCCTCAACGCACCTGTCTCCACCACGAAAACACCTGCCTTTGCCTTAAAATTCCAGCTTCAATCTCCCCTCTTCTGCTGAGCCTTCTTTGTCTCTTTTTCTAACCTGCCCTTCCACCAAATTAGTGTTGATCACTTTAAAATTTTAATACCAGAAATCCACCTTATTCCTGTTTAGGTACTAATGGATAGCTGTGCTTTAAACATAAGAAGAGTAAGATTTTTCCCACACACACTCCCATCCCCTGCAAGAACCAATTTTCACCCCTGTGAAGATGCTCTTATCCCCACTGAGGTGCATGTTGCACCCTAAAACCCTCCTATAACACATTTCTGTAATCAGTCCCATCAGGTTTTAGGGAAGAAAAACAACTCAGCAGGACAGAAAGAGTTTTTGCATGGCGACGCCTCTTACAAGAAGCCTCCCATCCTCCTTGAGCCAGAGCTGAGCTTTTTAACATTGCTGCATATGCTGTTTTCCTGTACATTTATACCACCATCTTTACATAGGGGTTTCCCTCATGGGTTTACAAATTCCTTGAGGCCCGGGCCTGCGTCTCTGCTGTATACTCCCCCTCTCAGTGCCTGGGGCATAGTAGGAGCCTCACAGATGGTAAAAGCCAGGCAGAATATGAAGGGTTTGCCCCAGCCTGGGGCCTGAGGTGATGTACAGCTGTGGGAGGTCACCCTCACTGGTACAGCGCACTCAGACTTCATCAGCTCTCGGTCAGGAGCACCAAACAATTTCATTAAGGTGGTGGTTCCTTAGCAGAGCACACAAGCACCAACTGACAAGCCCATAATAACATTTTAATGGCCTGAGTTCAATTCCCAATAAATTACTTAAGTTTCTGCAATAATAGAGCTGGCATTTTCATTAATACTCCTGATTAATTGTCTGTCCTAGGGAAGCAAAAAAAAAAAAAAAAAACCATCGCCATCACAATCATGATCTTGCTAGTTCCTTGTAGAGAGAATCCCAGCAGTGTGGGCTTTGCCATCAGATTAAAGTTGGTGAAGGGCAAAAAAGAATTCTCTGTCACCTGGCACCCTCCCTAGCCATGACAGCTGCTACTTGAATCCGGGTCTCAGCACGTGCTGCTGGGGCCTTGAGCTACTTAAACTGCCCAGTTTCTTTACCTGTATTTATATGGTTGCTGTGCGGATTAACTGAATTGGTGCAGGTTAAGTCCTGAGCACAGTGTCTGGCACATAGTAAGCGCTCAATAAATCGTGCCTATGATTTATTTAATTTTGGTGGTGGTTCTACTGTCTCTCCTCCAGAAAGCTCAGGGAGCTGCATCACCTTGGAAGAGGCGGAACTGGGATGTCTGGGAGCGGGTCACTTTGACAGGGTGGCAGCCTTTGAAGGAATATAATTTCAGCCTTTGGAGTAGCAGAAATCTGCACACTTGGATTCACTTCCTGGCTTCACCAATGGCTGACTGTGGGACCCAAACAAGTCCCTTTTCCCACAAAGCCTCCCCAAAAAGTGAGGATGATTTTTTGGGTTTCATAGGGTAGTTTCCACACATGTGGCAGTATCTCATGCTTGTAACTGTTCTTCCGTTTATTTATTAGATCAACAACTTTTATTAAGCACCTGTTCTGGGCCAGGCACTGAGCTAGGCATGGGATTCAGCAGAAACGGCCTGGTCCCCGTGGAGCTTTACATCATAGTTGTTGTTGTTTTTTTTTTTTTTTAAAGATTTTATTTATTTATTTGAGAGAGAGAATGAGAGACAGCACGAGAGGGAAGAGGGTCAGAGGGAGAAGCAGACCCCCCCGCTGAGCAGGGAGCCCGATGCGGGACTCGATCCTGGGACTCCAGGATCATAACCTGAGCCAAAGGCAGTCACTTAACCAACTGAGCCACCCAGGCGCCCTACATCGTAGTTGTTAAGGAGGACAATGACCAAGTTGACAGATCAATGTATAATAGAACATCATGGAGAGAAAACACAGCAGGGTGGGGAGGCAGGGTTGAGCTACTTTCTAGAATGGCTGTTTGAATGGCGTCTCCTGGACAGAAGGGACGCCTGAAAGATTTGAATGAAGTGAGAGACCAGGTCATGTGGCCATCTGAGGGAAGAGTTCTAGGGGAGGGAACAGCAAGGACAAACCTGGAGGATGCTTCCACTGCTCAGTTTCTTTCTTTCTTTCTTTCTTTCTTTCTTTCTTTCTTTCTTTCTTTCTTTCTTTCTTTCTTTCTTTTTCTTTCTTTCTTTCTTTCTTTCTTCTTTCTTTCTTTCTTTCTTTCTTTCTTTCTTTCTTTCTTTCTTTCTTTCTTTCTTTCTTTCTTATTATTATTTTTTGTAATTTCAAATCATTTCCTGCACAGAACCAGTGGGGTCGGGGGGGAGGAACTTGCAAGATCCAGGTACCCAGATAGGGCTGGGTAAGAGGATGGGGGCCACTGTTTTCATGTCTCTGCCTCCCCTGTGAAAGCCAGTGCTCCCTCTGGTCCTGAGCTTCCCTTTTTGGTGAAAGAAGTGCGGTTTGGTGTGCCCTCTTGGACATCATTCTCCTCGGACAATTAATCTGGCATTTATTAGTCTCTGCATCTCCCATGCTCCCCCAGAGCCACCCTGACCTTCATCTAGCTCTTCAAAGCAATATGCTCTTTCTTGCCTCTGGACCTTAGTCCAGGCTCTTCCATCTGCCTGGAACACCACCTCCCTATACCTATCTTCACTTGGCTAACTCATACTTATATGTCATTGCTTAGATGGGGTGTCTCCTGGAATCCAGTCTTCCTGGGACATCCCCAGGCTGGGCAGGGTCCTTCTGCCCTACCTTCACCCTTTGATTGTCCCCACTACCCTGCGATCACATGGATTGTAACTGTGGTTCCCTGTTTGTCGCCTCCACTAAGAGCATGCTCTTTTTCAGCATCTCAGGAACCCAGGATCTGGTACGTAGTGAGTGGAAAATAAATATTTGCCCTGAGCTGGCGATCCTTATCTCAAGATAGGAACACAGGGTCCCTGCCCTGAAGATCCCAGTTCTGGATGGGAAGACAAGAGGAAGTTATATGATAATGTGCCTTCTCTATAAAGAGTGGATAGGAGGAGAAAGGCATCCAGGCCAGAGGATACAGCAGGAGCTAAGGACAGGGGACCAGAAAGCACAAGACCTGTTTGAGGCCAGCAGGTTAGGATGAGTGGAAAACTTGACCGAGGTCAGATTTTGACCCCTGCAGGCCTACATACCACGATCCTCTGGCTCCCATACATCCCAGTCATGCTATGTGCTTGGGTTGAGACCTCGACCTCCAGAATCTGGGTTATCATAAGCCAGACTTACAAGTTAGAATCGGCCCAAGAGGGTCCAGGCTACTGTCAGTCAGGCTGTTTTCTTCCATGCCCTTCAGGAGAAAGCATTTACTTGACTTTTTCCAAAGCTGGTTCTGCTTATGACCAATTCCATAAAAGGTCTCCTACAAAGGGAGCTCAGGATCCTAAAGCCACATCTGCTCTTGGAGAGTCCCATTGCTCATTAGCTTAGCAAAGGCTCTGAAATGTCCTGCAGGAAAGACTGGGTTAACTTTAGTCGCCCTGTTCCCTAGACTCAATTGAATAAGCAGTCTTTTTTATGGCCCTCCAAAGGTTCTGCAGACAAACTCCAGGAAATGCAGATCGAATCCATTCTCTGTGCAAGGAATGACAGAGAAAGTTAAAGCAATTACACTTATTGCGCAGTTATTTTTCCTTCGAGGTGGAGGAGAGAGTAAATACGATGACGGCGAGAATTACAACCGGAGATGTAAAGCAGTTGTCTGACAGGGAATGTTCTGTTTGCCCAGGGAGAGGGTTTTCAGAATAGAAAGCACCAATTCTTCCCCTAAACATCTCTGGGGAGAAAGGAAAGAGAAAGTGAAAGGAGCCCTCCGACCGACCATTAGAGATGGGAACATTTCTGTTGGTTTCATTTACATAAGTGTCCTTGGCAATTTGTCCCAATTTGTCTCATTACAAATGATGTAAACATCCGGCGCAATCACAGACAGAATGGGACAGTTTAAATGCTGCCTCATTAAAAACCCTGGCTTGGCTGCAATGACTTACATGTGTGCTAACAGTTTCCCTACAAGGACCTTGGTTGCCAAGTTCTAGAACCTTCAGGGAGGGTTCCCAGGCCTAGGTAGTGTCCCCCTGTGGCTGCAACTCTCCACACAGAGCCTAGTAAAAATACACAATCTTCTCTATATTTTTATGCCAAAAAAGGAAGGAAGGAAGAAGAGAGAGAGGGAGGAAGAAAAAGAAAAAGAAAGAAAGCTGACATTTTCTCCTTTGCCATCTCATTGGTGCTCAGGGCAGTGTAACTGAGGGGGTGGAGAACTGAAATTCAAATCCTAGTCTTCCGTTTATGTGTGTGACCTCAGACCAGTCACATCATATGACTAAGCCTCAGTTTCCTCGGCTGCCAAATGGGGATGACGATGTGACATCTGGCCTGCCTCACACTATTGTTGAGACATCACCTAACCAGAAACTTCATAAGGACAGAGACCCTGTCTTGTCCATCCCTGTATCCTTAGAACCTGAACGGTGCCTGGCGCATAGTAGGTGCTCAATAAACAATTATTAAAGGAATGGTTGGATGATTGAATGAAGAGTGAGTGGCTCTAATCTGTAAAGATAGCATCTAATCTGTAAAGCACTATACCAATTGAGAGGGAGACCCTTTAATAGCTTGACTTGCCCCTCATCCTTCAGAACACAGCTGTGATGCTCCCTCCTCCTCAAATCCTTCCCCAGTGCCTCAGCCGGAGGTGGAACAGTCGGGCACCGGTGTCTGACTGACTCAAGTTCATAGCCTGGCTTATGACTTTGGGCAAGTGGTTGAACTCTCAAGAGCCTCAGTTTACTCATCTGTAACCCTGGGGAAAGGGAGCCCTGCCTCTCGCAGGCCATTTGTTGAGGTATAAGGGGCCGATGGCCCCAAAGGCTTGCTGGGAGCCTATGAGCAGGAGGCACATCAGGAGGCCTGTTGGATCGGAGTTTCTGGCAGGCCCTAAGAAGCTCACCGTCAGACCCGGGCTGTAGTTGAATTGGCCAAAGCGATTCCCACGTGTGAAGCTGGACTGAAGGTTCTGGCAGGGTCCCGCAGCTCCAAGTGCAGAAACGCGAGGTGCATGTCCTGCTTCAGCCCCAAACACCAGGGACAATTGAAAACAAGTGAGAGAAGACAGGATCAGAACACAGGCTTTCTGGCTCTTGCTGTTCTTGTCCCTTAATTAGTTGCTGTGTGATCTTAAAAAACCTCTTGCGGGGCACCAGGATGGCTCAGTCCATTAAGTGTCTGCCTTCAACTCAGGTCATGATCCCAGGGTCCTGGAATCGAGCCCCATGTCGGTCTCTCTGCTCAGCAGGGAGTCTGCTTCTCCCTCTCCCTCTGCCTTCCGCTCTGCCTACTTGTGCTCTCTCACTCTCTCTGTCAAATAAATAAATAAAAATCTTAAAAACAAAACAAAAAAAACCTCTTGCCCTCTTTGTGCCTTTACCTAACAATCTGAAAGGGGAACATTGGTTCATAGTGCTAGGGAAAATTAGAGGATTCTGCGAGTTCCTGGTACTGTTAATACCGGATTCTGTCCACCTTTCAGCTAGGAATCTTCAGACCTACCCCATGCCAGCATCCCCCAGGCACAGAGCTCCAACTCTTAGGCAGGGTGAAAGGTCTGAAGAAGGAATTAGAGGAAGAGAGGCAACAGAGCCAGAACCCCCTCAGCAGATGGCAGGAGGAGGGGCAAGTCACCCGAGGTTCTGGCCCAGAGTCATCACTTGCTAATCTCAAGAGTATCATGAACTACAAACCTCTGAGTCTGTCTACTCATCTCGAAAATGGAAATAAACCCACATACCATGCAGTGTGTTAGAGAAACTAACATAGGGTCTGGTTCATAGCACATGCTCAAAGAATGTCAGTTCCATGTTCTTTCCCCATGGAGAACTTTGAGTAGACATTGGGATGTCTTCCTAACACCCATCCCACCCTTTCCTTGTCCTGTGGGAGCTGAGATGGTATCATCCCACCTCCAGCTCTGGGAGTGGTTTCTGACGGGTGTGCACCCAGCAATTTGATCCCATTGGTTCCCTTGGCCTTGATCATTGGTCCAGAGAAGATAAAAGACCTAAGTTGGTTCAATAAGATTTAAGCTCAGAAATCTAGTTTGTTGATTAGAAAGAGAAACCTTCTCTGGAAGGAGTTTTAGGCAAAAATGAGGACTGGGGCTGCTACAGCCATTTTACTACCATGAAGGAACTCTCCATGAGAACAAAACTAACTTGAATATGGAGAAGACACCACAGAAAATGATGCTGAGTCCTGATCAAACTGTACCTGAAATCTATATTTGCACATCTTAGATCCATGAGCTAGTGAATTCCCTCCATTATTTAAACCAGATAAAGTGAAATTTTTGGAGAAATAAAATAAAAAGCATCTTAACTAATAAAAAAATTTAAAAACCCTTTAGGTATTCAACACACCTGAACCTACCCCCAAGTCTACCTGGAGCTTGTCACAATTTTCATAAACCAATTTAGATATGCAAATTCACTTGCATTAATTGGCTTTCCAGGGATTGGTTTCTGCTCTCTCTTAAGTCATTTAAAACTCAGAGCAGGGGGCACCTGGGTGGCTCAGTCATTAAGCGTCTGCCTTCGGCTCAGGGTCCTGGGATTGAGCCCCGCATCGGGCTCCCTGCTCAGCGGGAAGCCTGCTTCTCCCCTGCTTGTGTTCCCTCTATAGCTATTTCTCTATCTGTCAAATAAATAAATAAAATCTTTAAAAAAAAAAAAAAACCTCAGAGCAGCACAGGGACCTCATGGACCCAGGAATCCTCTTGACCGACAGCCTGGACCCTCTCCTTCCTGGAACCTTACACTTCCTCCCTTCACTGAGGGAATCTGCTCTAGGACAGAGGTGTCCATCTCCTGGTCACACTGGAAACCAGTGGCAGAGAAGCTGGGAAAAAGAAAGATAGGGCCAGAGAAAGAACACCAACTCCAGTGTCAGGGAGACTCAGAATCCGAGCCCTATTTCTTCCAAGCTTCCAAAGTCACATCACCTCTCTTAAGTCTCGGTTTTCCCATCTGCCGCAGGGGGATAATACTCACCCTGCTGGGCTGTTGTGATAATTTCAAGACATCACGTGTAAAAATGCCTGGCTGAGAGCCTGGGGAGTAGTAAGCATTGGATAAATCGTAACTGTTGTTTAGATTTTTGTTACCATTATGGTTGCCCTGCCTGTTTTCCTGGGCCAGTGTAGATCTAAATTTAGAGGAACTCCAAGATTTCTCAGTGGAGCAGAAGCTAGGTGATAAGAGATAGCTTTATCACTTGTCACCACAGAGCATCATTGGGGGAGGTCGGTGGAGGGTGGTCCGCCACACACCTAAGCACCCAAGTCAGTGACACATCCGCTCCGGGTCTTTCTCAAGGTCAGCAGTCCCCATCTTTTTATCAGTTTTTAGAGCTATCAATGTACAGAGCACCAGGTCCAGAAATGATGAGAGAAGAGAGATGAAATCTGAGTAAGACAAAACTCCCTGTCCTCAAGCTGCTCAGAAACCAGTATAGACAGCTTCAGAGTCTCATTGTCCTGAGTTCAATCCTGGTTCCCTTGCTAAGCAGCTGTGTGAATTGAACCAAGTTACTGAACCTCTCTGAGCTTTAGTTTCCTTGATAATGCATCTGTCCCAGTTTGTTGGAACATAAGAAAAAGTAGAGGATACAGTTGCCTGCACAGTCCCTACTGCAAAGGAAGTCCTCCATCAAGATTCTTTTTGTGTTGGATTGAATAGTGTTCCCCCAAAATTCATGTCCACCCAGACACTCAAAATGTGACTTTATTTGGAAATAGGGTCTTTGCAGATTAATTAGTTAAGGACCTCAAGATGAGATCATCCTGGATTTAGGGGTGGATCCTAAATTCAATGGCTGGTGTCCTTCTAAGAAGAAGAGGAGACACCCGGAGACACAGAGAAGACAGCAATGTGAACACAGAGCAGAGGTGGAGTTCTGCAGCTGCAGGCCAACAAAAGTCGGGGACCCCAGAAACTAGAAGAGGTAAGAAGGATGCTTCCCCAGATCCTTGGTGGGAGTATGAATCTGCTAACACCTTGATTTCAGACGTGTAAGCCTCCAGAATGGGGAGAGAATCCATTTCTGTTGTTTTAGACAGCCCCAGTTTGTGGTGCTTTATTATAGCCCCCCTAAGAAAGGAGACCACCCTCCCTCCCCCACCTCTCTCCCCTTCACCAAAGTAGAAGTGAAAACCACTTCATTAAGTAACAGGTAAGGAAGTGTGGGATGCAAGGGCCAGTAAGGATGGGCAGGAGGGGTGGAACTCTGATCCCAGCACCCTCTGACAGTGGCCCGCAGACTAACAGGATGGGTGGCCCACATAAGTGCAAAAGGAGGGCTCCTGCTGGGGGCTCTGAGCCCCCAGCCCCCACAGAGCCGTTCTTAGCAGGAGCTCAACACCCCCATGCCCCAGGGCTGTGGCCAGGCCCAGCCTTCACTCTACATCCCAGACTCCCCCAAGCTCTGTCCTCCTGCCTCCAATAGTGCAGTGTTTGGGAGAAAGGGGCCCTGCCTAATGCACTGACCTGAGCAATCAGTCCCTGGGCATGAGGATCCCGGGCTGCTTTAACTGGGGCAAACTCAGTCCTCAACTGTTGAATGATGGATTCAACCAAATTAATAAAATAGGTCACAGCAATACTGGTGTATATATTTGAACATCTACTTTGCTGTTCTTTCACGCATTCCAAATCCATTTATTGAGCATCTACCATGTGCCAACCACTGTTCTAGGTACTGGGAACTAGCTGTGGTGACCCTGACTGAGAAGATTCCTGATCAGGTGGCACTTAGAGTCAGGTGGGGTGGGGAGGTAGGAAATGAATGAACAAAGAATACCAAATGAGTAACAAAGCGATAACCATGCACTGATTGGGCTAAACTCAGGGAGGGGTGCCTACAAACAACAGAGAGCTTCATTTTCTCCAAACTTCATCTTCAGCCCTCCAGTCTTTCCTCTCCATCCCTCTCCATTTTACGGCATCTCTAAGCTGTTCTCCCAGCTTTGCAGTCGCTTCCACTCTCATCTCAGTAACAATATCCAGTTTCAAGTGTGGAAAAAGTCTTGTCCAATCAGGACTTCCTGTGCCATTTACCACTTCTATGCCCCAGTGCTCAGACCCAGAAGGGAGCTTCCACACTCCTTCCCACCACTTCCTAGCCTTCCTGCTTCCGGCCCAGGGCAGTGAGAGGCTTGAGAGACAAAGTTCTCTGGTCTTGGCTGGAGCTGTTGGTGACTTTCTCTGGGCCAACATGAACTGTCTGTGACGTTCCATGACTTGGCGCGCTGCCAGCATTGGGCTCCTTGCGTGGAGGGCTCTTTCCCAGTCTTTTGTAGATAGATGCGTTCCTGGGCCCCCTTGGCCCCTGCTTGGGTCCTCTCACCCAGCAGCAGCTCGCTTGGCAAGGAGAGGAGGTATCTCATACAAACGCCTCCAGCCCACTTACCTTCCTCAGAGTCCCCCTGGCCACAGGAAACTCCTCCCCTTCCTTCCCAGATGGCAGGAGTACAATGTGCCCAGCCGGCCTCTCTCTTTACTCAGCCACCTTAGGCTGTTTTGGCATGTCCCCCGCCTCCTGAATTTTCCAAGGGGGTTCAGCCTCCAGTCTCTATGTTCACAGACTCCCCCAGGCCCCAGGGACACAGGAAGCACTCTCAAGGGCTCTGTCATCTCGCTTCAGGCCTGTGTCTGCTGCTCAGGGCCCTTGGTTGTGACATGAGCCACCAGCCTCCCCTTCACATGGACACTCGCATCTCGGGGAGGGGCTCCCTGGGCTCCCCACTACTGAGCTGTGACCCGGCGGAACACCCCTGCACGGAGGGGAAGGAGAAAATCCAAGTGCTCTCTATTTCTACGAATGTCCTTCCATCCCCTTGGGAATGTCTAGCCTTTGCTTGGATACCTGGCCGGGGCGTGGTCACAAAACCCCTCCCACTTTCAGCAAGTCTTAAGATGCATCCAACAACTCTTGTCTGTTCTGTTTATGTATACAGAGCAGCTTCCCAGCCATTGTCCCCAGATTTTAAGCTTTAGCCAGAATCCTGGGCTGCAGGATGTCTCCTGCCTTCTCTTCCAGTGATTTCTGGAGTGCAAAGCATTCCTTTGAAAGGCAATAAAACACCTACCATGCTGGAGCGCAAGTGGCAGGGGAACTGGGCCGCACTGCTAGGAGGCAGCATGGAGCCCTGGAGCCTGGGCTGGGCTTCCAGCATCGCAGACCATGCAGACCTGGGAGAGTGGAGGCAGAGTCCCCACGTGAGAACAGCCTCGCCCGAGGGAACAAAACAGAAGATGCCCAAAGTGTAGTGAGTGGTGGGGTGAGTGGCATGGGATAATTAAAGTCAGAGAGGATGCTGGCCTGGTCCTGCAGGTTCTTGCACTGCATGGTAAGGAGTTTGGAAGTCTCTGGAATGTTTGAAGCCAAGGAGGGATATGGCCACTTGTAGCCGTTGTGGAGAATGGCCTGTATCTGTGCCAGGCGCTATGTTCAGCATGTTCAGCTCTTTACTTCCTTCAATCCTTAGAATAATCTAAATGTCCTCTAGGTCTGAGCTCCTATATTTAGGAGACAGGGAAACTAGGGCTCGGGAAGGCTGTCCCAGGCTCCCCAGGGGTAGATGCTGAATGTCATGCCCAGGACTTGGAGACTCATGGCACTTAGCTCTTCTGAGCAGAGCATGCTGACTTTGCAACAGGGGCATGAAGGGGACCCTGCTCTCACACCACCCTGAAAGCCAGGAAACCTGGAAGCCTGGAAACCAGCCGAGGAGGCCTGGGAGCTGCTGGGAGGGAGGCCCTGGAGCAGCTGCTGCAAGCTCAGAAGCTCCATGTCCAGCTAACCGTGCTGGGATGGGGCTGGGCCCCTCACACAGGGATGGGCAGGCGTGCAGAGGGGCTGTTTCTGCCTCTGCGGCCCCGAGGAAAGCTCCCCTGCGCTTCCCTGCCCTGATGTTGCCCACACAGGAGTCAGAAGCTGGACTTACCAGGGCTGCAGCCTGGCACACAAGTTGCATGTAGTGACATTGTTACGGAACCTGGACTGGATCGCCCGATGGAAGAACCAAGCGGCACCCGGAGATCTTGGAGGATGGGAGGTTTATTTAACGCCGGCGGGCTCAGAGGAGAGTGGTCTCCAAAGGTCTGATGCCCGAGCACAAACATAGGGGCCAATTTATACACTTCTACTTCCTCATACTTGGCACTTTGGGCACGTGCGCAAAGCAGGGCAGGGAGAGGAAACCGGAAGAGCCCCGGGGCAAGGACTGGGACTCCCTCGCTGGCTCGGTCGGCCATCTTAGGACACAGACCCACACTAGCTTAGGGTGAGAATGTTCCAGATCGCCACCCCCTATGCCCAAGAAGTTGGCTACTGCTTCGCATAACGCCAAGCTGTGCTGGCAAGGGACTAAGGTGCAAGTCCCAGAGAGACGACAGAGCTCCAGGTCCTCCTGCCATTGCCCAGGAGCCTGGCTGACACCATGGACCCACGTACCCAAGCACTGGGGCAGCTCATGGGCCTCAGGCATCCATCCACTGAAGCCTACAGCACTTTGGTTTGACTTGAAGAGAGCACTCAGCAAGTCTGTTTTGAATTAGCCTGTGGTGTTTAGCTCCCCCCGGGTGACACACAGAAAGGCTGAGGCTTGCCAGAGCCAAGGGCGAAACTCCCTGCCTGCCGCCTGCCCTCGCAGTCCCACCAAGCACAGAGGCCCAGGCTGGGGAATTGCTCGTGCTTTGAGGGATGGGGCCGGAGAGGAGAGGGACTTGACTCCAGAGCCCAGGGGCCTGAGGAGAAGTCTCAGCACTGTGGGAATGTCAGGAGGCCTCTCTCTCCAGGAAATAGAAGAGCTTTTCATTAAAAAGTCTTCCCCCCAGATGCCAGGCCTGATCTAATCTCACAGGTGTGGAGGATTCTGGCCTGGCCCACCCTTCCTTCCTCACCCCCCTGCAGAGAAGCACATGAGAATTTCCTGCCTTCAGGATCACCCCCCACACAGAGATGGCATTAGGAAACGAACATGCTGCCAAGAGGGTCTCTGTGGTGGCATTTGGCTCACATGGGGGGGAAGTGTTGGGCCCGGTGACTTCCCAGGCAGCCTGTTAGTCACACCCCATGGCCGGCCACCCCCCTCACCCTCCTCCCAAACATACACGCTGCCTCCTTCATCCCTGAGAGGTCAGACAAACCATCCCCGAGGGCTGCTGTGAGCCTGACTCACCTGATACGATCCATGGTTTTTCATCCTCATAACAGCACCTCCACATAATATCCCCATTTGTACAAGTGGGGAAACTGAGGCTCAGAAAGGGCAAGATTCTCAAAACTGCATAAGAATAGGTATTAGAGCTAGAATTTCAACTGCAGTCCTTCTGACTCCAGAGGTTTGGGGTTTTTTTTCTCCCTGACCAAAATGCTCGCTGTAAGAGCCTATGAGGAAACTGCTAGGAATATTGTTTGGGGGGCCGGCGGGGGAGATCAATAAAATGTGTAGTGAAGAAGGAGGCACTTATTTCTTCATAAGTGTCATAAAAAGCAACATGGGGTATCTGAGATCTGAAGCTATGATTTAATGCTCCCATTGCAGGCCTGGTTGTCCCACCAAGACGCCCATCATTACATGAATATTTATACACACACACTGCTGCAGTGCATGCATTTCTGGAAATGGAATCTCTCTTCCAGGGGAACTCAAGGTTAATTTGCAGGATTTACATTTGGAGCTTCTGAGCAGTGTGGGTTTGGCCCCCAGCCCCCATCAGGGGTCTCTGGCCATGCACGGAGGGTGGGACAGAAAATCTGCCCTTGGCCTCCTCCCCTCCTTCCAGACCCACAGTCTGGCACTGGGGGCAGCTCTGGATTGGAGCCCACCCAGTGCTTCTGACAGGCTCCCCCTCAGTCCCAGCCCCACCGAGCACTTCCATCCATCATGCCGTGGGCCCACTCCAGAATGCAAAATCATTTCATCCCTCCTTCCCTCCCCTCCCACCTCTGGCACCTATGGATTTGCTGTTCAGAAAACATCTGTTCCCTCCTTCACCCCTGACATACGCATCGATCTCGTGCTAGCCCGACTGCTCAGATTCACTGCCTGGGAAGCAGACAGTCGCTCCTGACCCCCACACAGGTCTGGGGGCTTGGAGCTGACAGGGTACAGGCAGGCCAGGGGAGTCTGACAAGGGGAGTCACAGGGTGAGGGGGAGCCCTTGTCCATGCAGGGACCTCCTGGCTGAGATCCTAGGTCAGGACCAGAAGGAAAGAGGTAGATCAGATGGGTAACTGAGAAACTCTTGGCAGGCTAAGGAGCTACTCTCTGGGAACATGTCTTACCTATTCTTAGAAGAGGCCTGGACAGCCACGCACCCCGTCCCCACCCCGCCCCCAGTTCAGTCAGACCCATCTCCCTGCAGGGGGAGTGAGGAAAGGTCTCAGGCAGCCAATGGGAGGCCCTGCAACTACAAAGCCATCATAGTCCAGAGGTGGTCATCGAGATACCTTGGTCCCACTGCACTCTCCCTCCATCACTCCAGCAGTCCTGGTCTCCTTGTCATTGTCCAGTTATGTCCCCCGTCCCTGGGGCCTTGGCGGGGCCTCCCCCTGCAGGACTGCACGAGCACTCAGGGCTGCCACCTCCCTCCCCCCATCCCCACGCCCCACCACATCCCCAGCACGGCCACACTTAGTAGGGACACCAAAACACACCCAAACCTACTGGTGGAATGCATTAAACCTGAGCCTGAGAAAGGAAAGCCACACAGCTTCTGTTCCCTCTTCTGTGTACACGGAGAACCTGTGAGATGAAGGCTGAGAGTGTGGGTTTGGCCCCCTGCCCGTAGCTCACTGGACAGGTAGTCTCCTCTGTGAAATGGGCATCATGATTCCTCCCTCCCCCAGCAGCTGTGAGGATGAAGGCAAAGACTGTCTGGGAGAGCATGAGCACCGTGCCTGGCACAGAGTAGGTGCTCAGGAGACACTGAGTGTGTTGCTGCCGGCTACAGGCAAGGCCCCGGGTCCCAGGAATGGGCTTCAGGAATCAAGGCAAGTCTGAGCCTTGGTGATTAGTCTCTGCCATTCTCCATATCAAAGCCTTTTCAAAAGCAGCTGGAGACCCAAAGAGGAACTTTCCCAGATGGAATTTTTTTAAAAAACAACAACACAGAATTATCTCCCTGCACAAAAGATCTGCCTTCCCTACCTAGCCACCGGTCCCTAAACTGCTGATTTACTTATTTTTCCTAATTCCTCAGGAGCAGAAGAAAAGGCTCTTACCCCTGGGGGCCAGTGAGGGCACAGACCTGGGGGGTATCCCAGTTCCACCACTGACCAGCCAGGGACCAGGTCGGAGCCCCAGTCCCGACCAGGGAAAGGGCAGCATCTCACACAGCTCCGTGATGGCAGCAGTTGTGGTGGCAGCGAGGGCCATCCGGCCACACCCGTGACCTCGAATGTCAGGGGTGTGCCTCCCCTTCACAGCCCGCCCTCAGCGTCCAGGACAGCCAGGCAGTTAGCACACTCAGCTCTGAGCCCTCCCCTGCAGCAGAGGCCCTGCATCCCTTTTCTTCTGTCCTTCTGCCCATTTCCCAGCCCTGGCTCATCTGGATAGATAAGCATCTGAATTATCTCAGTAAGATAAGCACCTGAATCAAGGCTTAAAGTAGTGAGGGAAAGAAGATACCCCAGGGTGACAGTGCAGGGAAGAGACTCAGAAAACACTAGAAAAACCCTGAAATCAAGCCCTGTCCAACGAAAGCCACCTGGATTGCTGAATCATTAATTCTTCTATAATTATGATTCTCTCCTCCAATCCTGTATCTCTTTCCGACAAAGGAGGCCCCTTCTGGGCTTCAACCCACCCCTTGGCACTTCCTTGCAAGGCTTTGAAGAATGCTTTGAAGAGAATCTACCCATCTCTGTGCACGTGGCCTCCCTTGGTACAGGCTGCCAAGAGCTCTGCCTCCCCCACCCCCACCCCCAGGCATCCCTGAGGGGGGCAGAGGCAGGGAGGTCAGGAGACAGAACATCGCTCTTCTGCTTGACCTTGGGCCATAGGCTCTCTGGGCTCAGCTTGCACATCCTTATCGCCAGGGATGTGGGCAATGAGTAAATGAAAAAAAAGTGGCCAGTACAAACAAGTGTCATTTCTCTGGAAATGTGAAATGATTTCTGAAATGTGATAACCCAAAGATGGACCAGCCTCCAGGTTTGCCTCTTCTCCAGGCCATTCTCTGCTCAGTGTGGGGGGTGGAGGGGGCAAGAGGCAAATTCATCTGATACAGTGGAAGAGCCCTGACTTTGAGTCAATTGTCCAGGCCTGGAATCCCAGGTCTGCACTTACCAGCTGTGTAACCTCAGGCAGACAACCTGGCTTCTCTAAACTTCAGTTTCCACATCTAAAATGTCTATAAATGGGAACAGAGCTACGGCGAGGATTCCGTGGGACAACTGGGAAAAAGCACCCAGCACCCAGCTAGTACACAGTAGGCCCTCCTCAGTATTCCCTGGCATGGGCTGGGAGGTGGGGACCTTGAGCCCAGACTGAACCTGGAAGAGGCCATCCCTCTACCATGGGGAAGGGTTGTGAATCCCCACGCCTAAAGGAAGCCATCCTCCTTGTGGGCTCAGAAAAAGCATATCCACCTCTCAAGGGGAGGTCACTGGATGGGGATCAGGTCACTGGCCTCCCCTGGGCAGATTTCTGAGGGTTTCTGACCCCTGCAAGAGCAGAGCAGAGGAAACCAGAAGCTTGGAGCAGTGTGGGGCTCCACCTGGTGTCCAAAGTGGGCAATACAAGGCCAAGCGGTATGAGGAGCCAGGCACAATTTAGGGGAGGACGGTACCCTGGGAGCAAAGCCCAGAATGCACATCTTACTGAATATATAGACAACAAACTAGATAAAAAACCAAGTAGGGCAGCTCATGATAAGAGTAGGATAAAAATAGAATAAGGAAGAAACTGATATTTCAACCAGGTGGTCGGGTACCACCCGAGGGAAGCTGAGGCCCGCTGTGCAGATCTCTGAGAGGAAAGCTTTTCAGACAGAAGGGACAGCCAGTGCAAGGCCAGGAGTGTGCCAGGGTCAGAGGAGAACCAAGGGAAGGCAGAGCAACGCAGCCAGGGAGGTGACAAGTGCACAAAACTCTATCACCTGCAGGGTCTTGGTAAGGGCTGTGGCTTTTACTTGGCATGAGAAAGAGAGCCGGTGGAAGGTTTGGATTACAAAACAGACAAGATCTGACTGCGTATTAACAGAGTCCCTCTGGCTGCCATGCCCAACGGTGAGGTCCCAGGCAGAAGCGGGACACTGGGTCCAGCAGGAAGGTAGCAGTGAAGGTGGGGAGAGGGCTCAGACTCCGGGCACATTTTGAATCCAGAGCCAACCGGGCTTGCCGACAGACCAGATGTGGGGGTGAGACAAAGAGAGAAGTCCAAGATGACCACGGGGGTTTTGGGCTGAGCAAAGGGCAGGGTGGGGTCAACATGAACCTAGGTGGGGAACGTGGTAAGGAGCGCATTGGGAGGAAATGTCAGGAGCTCAGGTTTGGAGATGGTGAGCATGGGGTTCCTAGTAGACATCCCAGCGGAGAGGTCAGGAAGCGAGGTGCTTCCCAAGCTGCAGCGAGTCAGGTGTCCTGGAGAGTTTGTTAACCAGATGCCGGACACCGCCCTGGTGCTTCTGCACCCGAGGTGCTGATTCGCTAGGTCTGAGCGGGGGCCCAAGATACTGCGTTTCTAACAAGTTCCCCAGCGGTGCCTCTGCTGCCAGACTGTGGGCCACTCTGAGTGGCACTGAAGTAGGTGACTGCATATGTGACTCTCGTGTTCAGGAAAGAGACCTCCGCAGGACATAGACTTTTGGAGTCTCTGGTGCATAAAACCATGAGACTGGAGGACGTCTCCAAGGGAGTGTGTGTCGAGAAGGAAGAGAAGAGGGACAAATCCGGAGCCCTGGCTTTGCAGGGGTAAGAGACTGGCAAAGGAGGGAGGACGAGCTCTGGACACTGAGATGGAAAGACCAGTGAAACAGAGGAAAACCCGGCAGAGGTGATGCTCTGGAGGCCGAGGAAGAAGCGGCTTCGGAAAGGAGGGGTGATGGGCACTGTCTGGCTCTGCCGACTCAGGCGCATCTAGTCATATGGCCTTGTAGTTAATGGGATATATTTTGTGACTCTTTTTTAATTAAAAAATAAAAGGAGGGGCACCTAGATGGCACAGTTGGTTAAGCATCTGACTTGGTTTCTGCTCAGGCTGTGATCTCAGGACCATGTCAGGCTCTGTGCTCAGTGTGGAATCTGCTTAAAGACTCTCTCTCCCTCTCCCTCTGACCCTCCCCCCCTCCAAATAAATAAATAAATCTTTAAAAAATAAATAAATAAAAGGAAATATATATGTATTATGTTATATATTACATATGTCCTCTATATCATATATTATAATTATGTGTTACAACTGTATGGTATAATTATATCATGTTATAATTATGTATTATATATAATCTATATTACATATTATGCATCTCATTTTATATATTTTGTATAATAAATATATTTATATTATATAATATATATTATTTAAATAATATAGACATATACTAAAAATAAATATGGATAAGTATAATTAAATATATGAACTATATGTATAAATTAAAATTAAAATATAATATACATATTTTTAAAAGGAGCTTAGTATCCCATAGCATTCCCCGACATCACCGTTGGGAATTGTGGCTTTAGGCCAGCAATCCTGAGGCACGGACCAGGCTGTAAGGAGGCCTGCATGGAGTTCCGGGTCTGTAAGGCGGTATGCAGTGTGGCCGTGGGCAAGTCACTTTGCCTCTCTGGGCTTCTTTTTCCACCATATATAAATGGGGCAGGAAGACTTACTACCTAGATGTCTCAAGAGTCCCTTTCAGCTCTCATTGAGTCTCTTTGACATACCACCCCTTTAGGGGCCTTACCGAGCCCCTGGGCAAGGTAGTCTCCCTCCCGAGTCAGCAGGGTCTTCCTAGAACCATCACAGTCTGAAATTCATCCTTGCTATGGGATCCCCCCCACCCCACTGTCAGCCCCACGGGGGCAAGCGCAGTTCTGGCCTTGTTCAGGGTTTTGTCTCCAGGATCTTTCTTCAATTCTGAGGGGAAATTGGGAGCTATGGAGGATTTTGAGCGGAAACCTTCTGGGCGTTAATTTACAGAATGTATAAAACGGTCTGACTTAAATTTATAAAAGGGTTGCTGGGCTGCAGCAATGAGAACAGACTGAGGCGGGCGGAGGGAGCTGGCGGGAGAGGCCCCTGCCAGGCGGGGGCTGCAGGTGCCCGGGCCGCGGGCGGTCAGAGGGGCCGGTGGAGGCGGTGAGAAGGGGCTGGTGTCTGGGTGTGTCTTTAAAAGAGAGCTGGCAGGATAGACAAGCGGACTGGATGCGGGTGTGAGAGAGACAAGTGTCAAGGAAGTCCCAGAAGTCATGTCTGAGACACAGGGAGAAGAGTTGCCATTGAATGCCACGGGGAAGACACAGTGCAGGCAGGTTGGAGGGAAAATGTCAGGGGTCCTGTTGATTTCAGTCTGAGGGCTCCGTGAAACGCGAAGTGGAAATGCGAAGAAGGCAGCTGGAAGTGGGGGTCTGGAGCTCAGGGGAGAGCCTGGTGGTGGACTCGCAGGCAGTGCCCACAGCCAGCTGCCCGCTGAGCCCCCCGGGCGGGGCAGGGAAGAGCGGAGGAGACCTGAGCCCCGACGGCCCGCCCGGCCCCCGGGGGAGACTGCAAGGACGCGCAGGGACATGGGGGGCGGGCGCAGAGGGCAGACAGGCCAGCCGTTCCGAGGACCCAAGCTCTGACCACGGGGGGATTGCATGGAGAGGCCCGAGGATCTCTCCCGGGCCTGCTCCTTCCTGCCGGCAGCATTGGTCCTCCCCAAGGGAAGTATCAGGCTCACACAGCAAGCCAGGGTTCAAGCAGGAACAGAGGCCAGCTTTCAGGGCCATGAGGCAGGGCAGAGAGTATGGTGGGAACCAGCATTTCCTGAGCACCTCCTGTAAACACCTCCAAATACCGAGCCCCCTATCCCTACCCAGAGTATTAGCCACCCTATGAAGCAGGTCCGATAATCCTCGCTTCACAGGTGGATAAGTAGGGGCTCAGAGACACAAAGCGACCTGCCCAAGGTCATGATTCGTATGTGGCGGAGCCAGGCCTGCAAACCAGGCTGTCTGAATCTAGAATCCACTTCCTGGGATGCAGGGCGGGCGGGGGGGGCGGGGGGGCACACCCTGACACCCCCGGTGCCCCCAATCCATCCACCACCCACCAAAAGAATAATGGGTAGGATCCACTGAATGAAAGCATGAATGCCTTCAAAGCATTCGATAAATCAGCAACATTGTATTTTTTTAAGATTTATTTATTTGAGAGAGAGCACACACGAGCAGGGGGGAGGGGCAGAGGCAGAGGGGGAAGCAGGCTCCTGACTGAGCAGGGAGCCTTACGTGGGGCTCGATCTCAGGACCCCAGGATCATGACCTGAGCCGAAGGCAGACTTAAGCCACCCAGGTGACCCAATCAGCCACATTTTAAAATTAACATTATTTTTGTAGGGCGCCTGGTGGCTCAGCCGTTAAGCGTCTGCCTTTAAAAAAAATTAACATTATTTTTATGACAACAGCATCTACCTACATTAGAATAAAGATATATACATGTATCCCAGGCATATTCTGCATATGTGTGCTTGGTGGGAATATGGATTCGTCTGTCCTTTCCAGCTACTCCCCAGCACCCTCAGAGCCCTACCAGCCAGGAACCACTGGCCCAGTACTCCCTCTCCTACCCCTATTCTCCTCTTCTCAGACCGTAAATATCTGGCAAGGGTTCTCATTGGGAAGTTCCCACCCCCACCTCTCTGGCCTGGATTCTTACAAGAGACTCCTCACTGGTCTGCCCACTTCTGCCCTTGCCCCCTACTCTTGTAGTCCATTTTTCAGCCAGTAGACAAAGGGATAGTCTACAAAATGTCAGACCATACCTCTTCTGTGCTCAGGACCCCTCCAATGCTTTCCATCTCACTCAGAGTAAAGGCCAAAGGCCCTACAAGATCTAACTACCCCCTTCCCCACCCACCTCAGCTCCTCTATCCCCTCCCTCTGCCCCTCCACTTCCTCTGTTCCAGCCATGCCAGCCTCCTTGCTGTTCCATAAACATGGCGCCCACACTCCTGTCTCAGGACCTTTGCTCATGCTGTACCCTCTGCCTGGAGCACTCTTCCCCCAGACACCACAAGTTTCAATCTCTCACCTTCTTCTCTTCAAATGTCCCTTTAGGGAGACCTTCACTGATCCCCTATTTCAGATCACAACACCCCTCTCCCCTGCCCTGCTTTCGTATTTCTCCCTGACATTTTCACTCTTTATCATACTATATATTGTACTTGATGCATATTGATTTCCTATCTCCCTTAACCCCTACTTAAATGTAAGCTCTATGGGAGCAGCTTGATGGTCTATTTTGTTCACTGCTGATTCCCCACCCCTAGAATGGTGGTGGTCCAGAAAACGCATTCAGTACATATTTGCTGAATAAATGAATGGCGGCGAATAAAGTGGTGCAGGGACTCCAGGAGAGAGATTTGTCTGTCCTCCACCCCCTCCGCTCAGCTCAAAGCAGGAAGTGAGAGGTGTCCAAAGGATGAAGGAAACTGGCCCCCCGGGGTTGGAGGAAGTACTCAGAGATCTCTGAGACGTAGATGGCAGGCCGGAGTTGAGATGGCTGCAGGAGGGCCCAGACGTTGCCGGATGTGCGGGTTGCATATTTCCCAGGACAGCACCACATGCTACCTTCGCACTTGCCCCAGGAGCCTCGTTCACAGCTGCCTGCCCAGCAGCCATCTGCTAGGCGGTGTTCGGGACAGAAATTGCATTTGCTCCATGGCTCTGAGCTCTAACCTGCGCCAGGCCCGAGCCGGCGCGCTCCTCCTGCACCCTGCTCGTGGGTGCCTGTCGGCCGCCCCGCCATGGTTCCCAGAGGGCAAAGCGGGCCCGGAAGGATGAAGTGCCTTGCTAAGGTCGCACGTCCAGCGTCTGAGACTGGAGGGCAGACACAACCCTCAGTCTGAGGTCTTGGCGGCCGTGAAGGGACATAATCTCCCCACTCTGAGGGGCAGTTTCTGAAAATGAACGTGGTAATTGCGGTATGCAGACGGTGGGTGTGTCACTTAAAGGCCACGGTGAGGCTGCCTCGGCCCCTCCATTAGACCTTCCTCCTCTTCTCCTCCTGACCCCTACCCCAGTTCCTTTGCATCCTGGTTCAGGCGCCCAGAGCACTGTGGGTAGCTCCTGGGGGCGGCCAGGTGCATCTAAAGCAGTCTCTTCCTTCAGCTCCTGACAGGTCCTGGGGCCGCCCTCCACACAACGAGGACAGGGCAGCGGGAGCAGCGGCCCCAGAGGAAGCCTCAGGAGGACCCTCTCCCCGCAGTCTGGAGCTTCCCGTCCCTGCGCTGGGAGGCGACATCCGCCAATTCCAGATGTGCCCAGCAGAGGGCGGCAGCAGCGCGGCGAAGGCCCGGAGCCGGCCGCGGAGAGGAGAGCGGCGCTGGCGGCTCCCCATTTCCGGTGCTTTCCTCCACAGGAGGAAGAGAGACACAGATCGGAGGGCGCGCAGGGTTTCTCTGGGGTCAAACACCGTGCTTCACCTGCGGCAGCCTGCCTTTTATTTCGCCACGAGGTGCCACATGAGATGCCGTTTGGCCAAATCCTCTCTAGCTGCTACTATAGCTACGGCTACTGATTCATAATAATAAACCGAAAGCCCTCTAGTTAAATTACCCTGGAGTTTTCCTTTCAGACTGACAGTTCGGTTTGTGGTTCAACACGAAAGTATCCCTTACAAAACACCTATCTGTTGGACATTTCACGACAACAAACGCACCTCCCGCGGTCGGGGTTGAAGGCTGGGGCGCTGGGAGCCGGCCTCCCGGGCTTGAACCCTGCCTCCACCACCAACTGTGTGGCCTTGGCAAAGTACTTCACCTCCCTGAACCCCCTTTCCTACTCTGTAAAGTGGGAATCGTAATGGAGCCAAACACATAGGGTTGTGTGTTGTGAGGAGTGGCCGGGGTAACACAGGTGGACGCCTGGTGATTGCAGTGCTAACCTCCCGCGCATGTCCCTTGGTCTGCTGTCGCCTGTGGAACCTTCCTCTCCTCCCCTCCCCCCCCAAGACTTTCTAGTGTAAGCGTCATGCAGGTTCCACGTGGTGTACACCTGTTCACAGGTCAGATTCCCCTCTCTCTACTTCAAGGATTCAGCTGGATGGGGTTCATCTGTGTGTGAACAAATGCCAAAATAACATTAGGTTAGACCATGAAGAGGTTTGTTTCTCTCACACATAAAAGAAGGCAAGAGGGGCACGTGGGTGGCTCAGTCAGTTAAGCATCTGCCTTCAGCTCAGGTCATGTCCCCAGGATCCTGGGATCGAGCCCCACGTCGGGCTCCCTGCTCAGTGGGAAGTCTGCTTCTCCCGCTCCCTCTGCTGTTCCCCCTGCTTGTGCTGTATCTCTCTCTCTCTCTCTCTCAAATAAATAAATAAAATCTAAAAAAAAAAAAAAGAAAGAAAGAAAGGCAAGAGATGGTCAGTATGGGACTGGTATGGCAGCTTCAAAGAATCATGAGGAACTCAGGGTCCTTCTGTCTACCTGTTCTGCCAATATCAGTCCATGGCTGCTACTTCATGGTCCAGGATAGCTGCTGGAGCACCTGCCATTAGTTCCACAGATGGTGGCGGCCTGGTCTAAGATGGTGGCAGTGAATTCCATAGAGATTTGGAGAGTAAAATCAACAAGACTTGGTGATAGATTCACTGCGGAAATGAGGACCAGGGAGGTTCAAAGGGTGACTCCTGAGTGACTGATGTGAGACCGGATGGATATCGTTTCCATCTCCTGAGACAAAGGCAGTGATCCAGTGGCCAGGAAGTGGTTGGCTCTAGAGAGTCACAATGTGCATTAGCGCATCAAAACTGTGAGGAAGCATGCAGGGCAGAAACCTGTCTAACCCAACCTGGTGCTAGAAAGACATTAGCAGGCTGTGGAAAAATCAGTTAAATCTAGGTGAACTTGAGCCCAGAACTGTCATCTTGAATTTCAGGTAAACATTCGCCTTACCGTTTAGGCTGTGTGCCCCTGGACGGTGGTGCTCCCAAACTTCAGGTTGGTGTTCAAAGTTGGGTTAAAATTAATCTTGTGAAGGGTAAAATTGACAGTGGAAGTGTTTGGTACCTCAGGCTTTTGACGATAAAGGAGTGTCCATTACTCCACATACATACCAGGGATATAAACTCAATCAGAAATGGAGCATAACCTGAGGGGATAAACCATGTTTACTAAAATTTCCTCACGTGTGCTAGTCATGTTTGTATATATTTGGGGAGAAGACTTGGTGTTTAGAACTCTCAGCCCTATCTTTCCACTACCTGAGACTCCAACATACCTCACGGTCTGGACAACTATAGAGCTTGGGAATATCCTACAAGAAAAACACAGTAGTAAAAGGTGCTTTGGTATGGGAGGAACGGAATGGACTCTCTGCTTCCTTTGGACACACAGAAAACAGGCAGGGGGAGTGTCATCTTTAAAGGAGAATCCAAACTCCACCCCGGAGGAGCAGATCCCTTTTGGCTTGCGGTTGTGCAGAGGATAAATCATTCGGGGAACCACAAAGCCCCTGATTGTGAAATAAAAAGAATATATCTTGGCCCTACTGTTCCTTTCCCCAAAGAAAAGATACATGCAGAGGCGGTCCTCACCTCTCGGCCCAGAAAGCAAATCCCTTATTGCCTCCAAAAGTGAATTCATGCTCATCACAGCCTCCCCGTCATCCTGGATTGCTGGGAAGGGCCTCTTTCCAGACCCCACCTCTCTGCGTGGTCACGTTTCTCTCTAGCTGTTGACTTGGTCAAGGTCAAGACATCAAGAGACGAGTGCAGCTTCCCCTGATGGCTCTGCCCTGCCAGGGAGGCCTTTTCAGAACCAGCTCGCCTTTGTGCAAGGAGCTGCAGGGATCCAGTCCTGCAGGCCCTGCTGGTCCCAAGGGAAGGTATCTGTCATCCCCGTCTGTGTTCTCTCTTGCAGGTAAGTCAGGCTCGAGCGGCCGGGAGGGCGGTGTGATGACACACTTGGCAGTTTGGGAGCAAAGCCACCGCAGTAAGACATAATGGATTCACTGCATCTCAATTCTCAGCTGGGGGAGCCTTCAGTGTGCAGACTTCTCCAGTCCCAAAGGAGACCTCTCTGGGTCTGGAAAAGAGGATGTCAAACCTTGGGGTCCCACTGAGGGCCCTTAGCCTTGATTGCTTAGCCTTGACTGGGGGCGACAGAGGTGACGGTGACTTTCAGGTACCGTCAGGCCAGGATCTGGCCCCACAGTCTGTGCATGTGGCTTGCACTGGGCTGCCTGCTCCAAGGGGGGCATCTCCCCGTGATCTATGACATCAGCTCGGAAGAGCTTCTTCTGGCAGCTTCAAATGGCTGAGACCTCCTGGCCTGGGATGGAGTGGTGCAGGGAGCTTTCTGGGATCTCGTCAGTCCCACCTGGGTGCTCCAAAAGACCCTCGTCCTTGGTGGCATGCAGCCTCAGCCATTTCCCAACTCATGGCATCCCACCAGATATGTCACCCACTCCTGGCTCTGTGTCTCTTCCTATCACTGTCTCTCACCATCACCTCCCATCAAGGTCTGGCCAGTGGGAAAGAGTTTTATATTCTAATTACCGCGTGTGTGAGGGGCTTGGATTGTGATGTCTCTGTAGGGCCAGGTTTCTGAAGCGACATTTGATTTCTGGCACCGAAACGTCAAACGCTCCTGGGGCACTGGCAAGGGCCACCCGGGGAAGTGTGTGCCTGTGTGTGTGGCCCCGGGATCTGGCAGTTACCCCTCCTCCTGACCCTGTTTACCTTCTCTGTGGTTCCGGGACTCAGGACCCTATTGTGGACAGGGTCATCTGGACAGGAACTTCTCTTGCCTGGAAGGGCGTTCGGGACAGTTTCTCCCAAGTGCTACGCAAATCAATTTTCTCGGGGATGTTAAGGGAATAGGACATGGCAGGGATATGAAAATTACTGTTCCCAGGATGCTTTAGGAATGGGTGCTCAAGGGCTTGCGGATGATCTCTCCTGGGGTGCTTTGGGGTGGCTGCTCCTGGACTCTGGATCCACAGGAATATGGGAGGAGGGGATAGATAAATGCCTTCACACCCCCAGCTTTAAGAAAGTGAGTCTGGGGCAGGAAATGCAGGGTTTGGCACCAGGCTGCCCTCTCTGATAAGTGAAATGTCCCTGAGACCAGGGACAGCCAAAGGTCTCTCCCCAGGGGACAACCCTTGCCCATGCCCTCTCATCCCAGACCCTGGGTCCTCCTGTCTGCTGGGGGGTGGGGAGGGAGTCCTGCCCCGCCCCCCGGGCCCCAGCCTGGTCTTGGGCCCCCAAAGCAATATCATTTTCTTGGGGATATTTCAGCTTTCCAATTGGCTTTGTTTTCCCAAAATCAAATTGATAAAATGTTGTTGCCCATAAACCATCTCATTCTCCCCAGGACAGACTCTTTCTGGCATAAATGAGGCCTTTAGAAAAAGGGCTCAGAAGCCCGGATCCTGCAGGGAGGGAGGGCCGGGGTAACTGCGTGCCCAGCATCTCCTCTCAGGGGCTGACAGCATGGGGGTCTCTTAGGGCTCATGCCTTTTCTAGTCTGACACCCACAGAAGCCCTGGGTGCATAAGGATAGTTCATCTTTAAACGCTTTAAAGGTCTCTTTTAAAATAACTGTAAGGGGATCTGTTGGTGTGGTGATTGTTGAGAGTAAGATGAAAAGCTCTTACCAGAAGCAGAGGGGACGTAAGCACAGCGAGAGGCAGAGAGAGGGCCTCCAAAGTGTCACCTCTTTCAGGACCCAGCCCCCACCCATGCACAGACCCTCCCCCACCAGCCGCTTCCACCACCCGCCCCCTCGCTCCAACCTGCCTGAACCTCTCCTGTCTGTGAAGTGGGAATGAATGATTATCATTCCTCATATCAAGCAAGGGTGCCCATATACGAGGTGACTCACAGGTCCTCAGAGCATGCCACTGAGTCACACAGCCCCCAGTGCCCCAGATGTCTCCACCCTCCCCTGTGCCTGAAGACTCCCTCCTCCAGACTGTCCTCCCTCTAGCAGGGTCTTCACCCCATCTTCCCTGTAGACTGCAAATACCCCATGAGAAGGGTAAGGCACGAGACTCTCATTTTAGCAGCCAGCATTTATGCACTGAGCACTGCCTCCCTGCCATGGCCTGGGGGGTGTCTTCAGTTCCTCTCCTGCCCCAGGGGACTGGTCAGGAGGCAGCAGATCTGCGGGGGAGCCCTAGCGGATGCCGTCACCGCCCCTCATGGCCTTCTAGACCAAAGAAGAGAAAGGACATCAAGAGCCCAGGAGCTGCCCTCAAAAACCATGGGGTGCCTAGAAGACAGAGGGAGCCCACATATATTGAGCACTGACTGTATGCACACAGTGCTAGGAACTCAACACTCCTGTCCAGCGTCATAGAACTCCAAAGCCTGTGGAAGCAGATGGAATGCTCCCTCCCTCTACTTGCCCTTCTCCCAGTGTGCACTGTCTTTAGAGGGTCCTCCTCACTCACTGAATAAACATGGGGGCAACAGGATGCCACCATCAGCCTCCAATCCTGCTTTCCAAATATTGCCATCGAAGTGAAGCTTCCAGGCGGCCCCACAGCCAGGTGTAAAAGTTGGATGAGGGGGAATTCCAAGGTAATTCACTTCAAGCCTGTCCCCTTTTGTTTTTGAACTTGTCGACCTGTGTCTGCATCAAACGCAGCCAGGGCAGGGCCAAGGGCTGCAAGTAGATCTGAGCAAAGGGGATTCTAGTGCAGTGATTAAAATCAGTATCCCATGTAATGCAATGTGACTTGCCCAGTCCCCTTAAACTTTAAACCCACCCCCTTCTTGCAGTTGAGATTTTTATCCCCATTTACACTGGAGAAAACGGAGGCTCTGAGAGACCAAGGGACCTACCCAGGATCCACCAGTTAAGAAGCGAATGATCCAGGTGTGGTAGGCTGAATAATGGCCCCCAGAATGAAAGCTGTGAATCTTCCCTGATAAGACAAAAGGGACTTTGCTGATGTAATTAAGTTCAGGATCTTGAGATGGGGAGAGAGTATTGGGTTATCCGAATGGGACCAGTGTGATCACAAGTGTCCTTGTAAGAGGGGGCAGAAGGAGGCTAGACACAGAGAGAAGGAGATGTGACCCCGGGAGCAGAGGTTGGCATGGTGCTGGAACAGGGTCCCAGCCAAGGAAGCTGGCAGCTGGAAGCTAGAAAAGGCAAGGAAGCTCGTTCTTCCCCAGGCCTCCAGGGAGCCAGGACTTTGGCCTAGGAAAGCTGATTTCAGATTTCTGGATTCAAGAACTGCAAGAGAATAATTTGTGTTTTTTAAGCCATCAAGTTTGTAGTCATTTGTTACAGCGGCCATAGGAAATTAAAATCCCAAATCTTCGGACTTAGGCATTTCTCACTGCTCTGCCACATGGTGGATCCTGCCGGCTCTGCTACTGACAGGGGGGTGGTCTGGTCTGATACTTCCACTCCCCTAGACTCCGAGACTCCTGAAGTCTGGACCATGGCATGTCATCACTATATCCCCAGGGCCTGATGTGTAAGAGGTGACCAGGAAGCGGGACTCGCCTTCCCCCTCATTAAGAACAACGCACACTATTCATGGTGACTGTGAGTTTTCCCTTAGATCCCATCCTCTCTAGGACAAGGGCCCTGCCTATCTAATGTCTCCAGTGTGTGCCTGTGTGGCTTGTGCGGCTTCTTCACCTCCCACCCCAGAGGAGGAAAAGGTGGTCAGATAGGAGTCAGAGGAATTGCAGTCAGATTTTGGGCTCAGATCCCAGCCAGCTAGGAGGCTGTGGGCCAGGCCTTCAGCCACCTGCACCTTATGCTTTCATCTGTAATGGGACATTAGCAGCCCCTCCCAGAGTTGTTCTGGGGATAAAGCGAGGTGATACATGCAAGTGAGTTATGCATGCTCAGGCTACATTACTCACCAGCCCTCACTGGATAGGTTGCTGAACTTATCTGAGCATTAGGCTCCTCATCAGCGCTAACCTCTGCCTGGCAGGGCTAACTGAGAGCAGGGCTGTTGCCTCTCTGTCCTCCTGGACAAGTCTGGGTGCAGGGGCAGGTAAAAGTCTTGAGAAAAGGAAGGTGAGGCCAGATTATGAAGGACCTTGAATGAAACATTTCTCCATTGTTTCTGCAAGCATTTACCACACACCGACCCAGTGCCAGGATCTGATTTAATGGTGTCCACACAGGACAAGGTCCCTGCCATCATGGCCGGTTCAGACAAGTGTGGGCAGTGTCAGCCACCGAGCCACAGTAGACTTTTGAGCAGAGATTGAATGTGTTGACATCTGTGAGCATCAGTCTGACTTTTCTAGGTGAGCACAGCAGAGCAGACAGCCCAGAGGCACAGTCGAGACAATTGGGTCAGTTCAGGGAGGAAGGGGGAAGGGGCTGAGCTGAATGACAGCAGGAGCGTGAGTGCCTGCCTGTCACTCCAGACTGTGTGCTGATTTGTGTCCATGAACCCAGCACCCTGGCAGGTCCCAGAGTAGATGCCCAGGGGGAAAATGATGAATGTCCCAACAACATTTGGTCACAAGAGAGGTAGGGAAGAATTCGAGATGATGGAAAGTGGAAGGGCCTTCAAAGACTTGGGTCCCTCAGTGGGGGCGCCCGCTAGAAGCCTGGGTCCAGCTGACTGAGGCCTCCGTCACAGCCCTGGTCAGGTCACCAGCAGTTCAGCCAAAGCCTCTGCTGCAGTGAGTGTGCTGAAACAGGACCCCAGAGCTGAGGCAGGGCACCCCTCAGGCCTCAGGAAAGTTCCCAAGCCCTGAGCAGCTTGGCCTGGAAGACTTAAATACTTGTATGAGAAAGGCAGGAAGGGTGGAAATTCATGAGCAAAGTATACAACCTGACATGTTTGAAAAAGAAGAACAGAACAAATCTAAAGTAAGTAGATAAGAGGAACTAATAAGGGTAACAGCAGAAATTAATTTTTGTAAATAATAAACTTTTTTATAAAGATTTATCAAGAAAAATAAGATATAAATAAATATTAAGAAGGAAATAGGAAATATTATCTGCAGATGTTGAAGACCTTCAAAGATTTAAGAGGATATTCTGAACAACCTTCTTGCAATAAATTAGAAACACATAGGAAATATAACATTTTTTTATAAAAATGAAGACTTACCAAAACTGACTCAAGAAGAAATTGAAACCTTATAAAAATTGAAAACGGATAGAAATTTTCTCAACAAAAACCTCAGGTCCAGACACTTTACCAGTAGATTTTAATGAATATTCAAGGAAAAACTTCAGAAGGAACACTCCCCAATTCATTATGAAACTAACATAACTCTGACAGCATATCCTGGCAAAGAGAGGAAAATTAAAAGCTAATATCGCTTACGTAAATATACATAATTTTTTTGAAATCCTCAACAAAATATTAGTAAACAGAATCCAGCAACATAAAAAAGTCAAGTCTCAGGAATGCAGAGTTGGTTTAACATTAGAAAGTCACTTCAAGATATTTACATTAACAAATTAAAGGACAAAAATCATATTCCCATCCACAGATGAAGTGAAAGCATTTGATAAAATCTGCCACCCATCTAGGATATTTTTAAACATAGCAAAGCAGGAATAGAAAGGAATTCCTTAGCCTGATAAAAGATATCTACAAAAAACCTACAGCAAACATCACACTTAGGGAAGAATTATTGAAAGTATTCCATAGGAACATTGACATCACTCCCTTTAAACACAGTTTTGGAAATCCTAGCTAGCACAGGAAAGCAAAAGAAAGAAAGAAAATGTGTTGGAATTAGAAAAGAAAAAACTTGGTTATGGATGTTATGTTTGCCTAAATTCAAATAATCTGATATGTTATTAGAATTCCAACAAAAATCAATGAAAAAACAAACACCAGAAGCAAAAAGGTAGAAAATGGAATTTTTAATAGGCCACTTAAAATAATATTAAACATACAAAATACGTAGGATTAATCTCACAAAAGTTGTGCAAGACTTTTGTGGAGGAATTACTAAAACTTGAGTAAAGGCATGAAATAAGACCTACATAGATGGAGAGAACATGCCAGGATCCTGGATTGGAAAACCCAGCATGGTAAAGATGTCAATTCATCCCAAAGTGAACTATGAAATTTGATTCATTTCTGATCAAATTCCAAAATTTGGGAAACTTTAAAAGCTAGTCCCAAAATGTTTATAGAAATACAGATGATCAAGAATGACAGTGATACTTTTGAAGAAGAGGAACGAGATGGGAGGACTGATTCAACCCACTGGTAAGACTTAGGGTAAAGCCGGAGCAGTTAGGATGGTGCCGTTGTGCGCAAGTAAACAAATAGACTGATGGAGAGCTCAGAAGACTCGCCCAGGGGGAGACACTTGTATGTGGCCGAGATGGCATGCAGAGCAGGGGACAGGGTAATGGACTTAAATAACTGTGCTGGGACTATTGGTAATTTGATGGAAAACAATGAAATTGAACTCCTCCTTCCTACCCTACATAAAAATCAATTCCAGGTGGATTAAATACCTAAATGTGAAAAGAAAAATGATAACACTTTCAAAAGGCAATATAGGAAAATACATTTATGGCCTCAGATTAGGAAAGAATTTCTTCACTGAGATACAAAAAAACAAAACAAAACATAAATCATAAAGGAAAAGATGAATAAATAGACCACATTAAAATTAAAAGCCCTATCCAAGACTTTCAAGAGGGTAAAAGTATAAGCCATGGTGAGGAAGAAGGTATTTCCTGCACATATAATCGACAGGAGACTAGTATCCTATAAACATGGCCTATGAACTAAGTTGAAAGACAAACACCCCAACATAAAAATGGACAAAAGCTATAAAAAGGAATGTCACAGAAGAAAAAGTATTTAAAGGCCCACAATTTATGCAAAGTTGCTAACTCTCGTTAGTAGTCAGGAAAGTGCAGATTAAAACACAGTGAGATACAATATCACACCCACTAGATTGACAAGAATTAAGAAATGTAATAAAGAATTGGTGGAGCCACCAATTCTTCGGAGCCACAGGAACGCTTAGATATGACTGTTGGGAAAGTACATTAGTACATCCACTCTGTAAGATAATTTGACAGTGAAACGACTGGAAAAGTTGAGCATTACCCCATATGACCCAACAATGCCACAATGAAGTATTCATTCACTCTAGAGAAGCTCTTGAGCAAGTTCCTTGAGAGACATGTGATAGTACATGTTACAGCGTCATTTACAACACCAAAAACTGGATGCCATTTATGTGTTCCTCAGTAGTTGAGTGGATACATTCGTTTTATGCAAAATACAAATACAAATACACATAGGGACGAGATTTATTATCAAGTGGTATTTTCGATTTCCCCTCCTGTTAAGTATATTTGGCTTTGCCTGCTATGAAAGCCTCTTCTCATCCAGGGCTGCCATTGTCTGTGGCTTAGTTTGTGCACCAAACAAAAGGTCTTGAGAGGGTGAGTGGGAGCTGAAATCCAGCCTTGCTCTGCTCCCTAAGCCATGCGCCCTGGTGCAGGCTGTGTCTCTCCAGAGAAAGGGGGCACCTTTTACTTCGCCCAGTAATGCCATCTGTTCCCCAAACCAGGTGCTTGCAAGTCTGGCTCTGCCCCGTGGAAGGCATTTTTTTAAAATTATCCCCCCAGAGGGAGCATCATTTTCTAATTCACACAAAGGTACTTTTTAGGTTTGTAGGAGCCCTGCCCTGTTCTCCACCCAATGCCTCCATTCCAGTAGAATCCTGTCCTAAGGAGGCAGGTACCCAGGCTTGTTTAATGCAACCAGGGAAATGGGGAGAGAGGAGGGAGGAAGCTGAAGCAATCCCTTATCCTGCCTTTGTCATGAAGAATCCGGGGAAGGAAAGAATACTGAAAAGGAAAGAATACTGAAAAGAAGCCATAGAGGCACAGTTGATTGTAATAAGAGGAGCTAGAGGAGAGTAAGGGAAAGAGCCAGAAGAGTCGCAGAGGATTCATGCCCTGGAGAGCTTTCTGTGCTTTACAGAGTGAGAGTCCTAAGCAGTTGGCAGAAGGAAGAAAATCAAAGAGGAGAGAGAAGGGAATGTTAAGAAGCATGGCTAAGGGTTATAAATTGGATATCATTTAATGTAAAGATTCAAATCTATTTTTTAAAGAACAGATATATGGCAGAATAGTTGAAACACAAGAAACTGTATATGTTTAAAGAATAAAGTGTTATTTGTTTTGATATATGGCTACACTTATGAAACCACCACAATCAAAATATGAATACAGCTATCATGCCCAAGAGCTTCCTTTTTGTGCCCCTTTTTGTCCCCTTCTTCCATCATGTCCATCCTGCCGTCCCCCACCTCAAGGCAAACACGGATCCACTTCCTGTCACTTATAGAGTAGTTTGCATTTCTTAGAGTTATATATAAATGGAATCGTACAGTATGTATTCTTCCTTAACTGGCTTCTTTCACCCAGCATGATTATTCTGAGATTCATTCATATTGTTGTGTATATGTGTTCCTTCATTCCTTTTCATTGCTACATAGAATCATAGTATTCCACTGTGTGGATATGCCACAGTTTGTCTGTCTGTTCATCTATGGATGGACATTTGGGTTGTTTCCAATTTAGGGCTATTACAAATGAAGCTACTGTGATATTCACATACGAATCTTTATATGGACATGTGCTTTCATTTTTCTTGGTAAATACCTAGGAGTGGAATTACTGATCATGATAGGTGAATGGGTAACTTCTTAAGAAATTGCCAGCTTAGGACTTTCCAAAGTGGTTGTACCATTTTCCATTCTATCATCATTCTATTAGCAAATTGGATTTCATTAAAATTTATAACTTCTGCTCTAAGAGACATTGTTAAGAAAAGGAAAAAGCAAGCCACAGAGTGAGAGAAAATATTTGCAAAGCATATGACTGCTAAAGAATGTAGATCTGAAATTGCAAAGAGAATAACAACTATTTCCCACTAAGGTATGAATTACCATTACAAGGAGTACATTTTAAAAGGGAGCTTGGGAACCCAAGGGCATCTCCAGTCAAGGGAATTTTAGATCCAGAAGCCAGGAGAAAGGGTGATGGGACTTGATCTCTGGTAATATATCTGGAGGGCAGAGGGCTTGGGCTCTTCTTGGCTCTTGGGGGGACAGCTGGAGAAAGGTGGGTCTCAGGCAAAACCACTCTGGATGCCAGGGCATGAACTTTCTAACAGTCAGGACCTCCAGAGATAAGATAAGTCACCTTGATAGGCAGTAAGTGCCCCTCAGTGGAGGATGCAAATCAAAGCCAAGTTTGGATTGGACCCACGGAGGGGCAGAGAGTTCTAGAACTTTCTAAATGTGTCCCTCTGGCTTTTTCCTTCTCCAATGACACAAAGGCTTGGGCCCAAGTAAGAAGTCCACAGCATGAATATCTAATGCTTAGCTCTGGCCCCGGGCCAATCCTGTCTCCCCATGGGATACTCCATTCTGTCCGCACCTCGTCAGTCTCCTTAACAAGTGCCATCCATTCAATGTTTCAGCAGTCTTGGAACCCTCACCATCTATAATCTTCTCTCCCTCCCACTGATTTTTTTCTTATGTGTCTCTTTCCTGGACATTACTTATTCTTAACTTTTGAATATCTGCTTCTGTAAAAAAAAAAAAAGAAAGAAAGAATGAAGCAACAACAACAAAAACAAAAACAAATGAATGCCTGGGATAGATTTATAAAGAATGTTCCTGGAGAGGCGGGTGGATTAATTATTCAGCATCCTTTCCCTTTGTAACTCTTTATTGTCTTATATGCATTTATATGCTACCTATCACTGCAGATCTCGCTCATGCTGGAGACATAATTTCCAGGGACTGACTACTTGTCTAAGATGCATAGATAGTATTGCAGTACTATTTTATATCTGACTGGAACAGCACGTGCCATTATTGGGTAATTGTGTTCATGTTTTTAAATGCGAAAAATAATCAAATATAACTTGAAAGAGATTTTACAGTAATTCAAGGGGATATTAAACCACCAGGAAGTTAGTCGGCAAATAAATAGGCATTTGTGGCTGTCTGGGTGAACGATGGAGGAACTGCCTGGCTGTGGGGGAGGAAGAGAGAGCGTGGGAGACAAAGAGCAGGATCCAGCTGCCTTACCTACTGCCAGGTAGGTGTGGGGGGTGGGAAGGGAGCCGGAGGTGGGGGGCCACGAAGAGAAGGCCGGAAGTTACTGGGTCTCCTCTGAGGGAGCCAGATACTGAGAAAAGAGGGCATGGCCCTCCTAGGATGAGAAGCAAAGGGCTGGATTGTAGAAGGCTTCGGGTTTTTACCTGTGTTTGTCTGAGTGATATTAGATGTCAGACTCTCAAGGGGACCTGGTGGGGCAGGGGGGACAACCATTTGTTTATATACCTACAACATGCCAGGCACATGCTGGGGCCTTTATGCATCATCTCTTTTTTTAATTATTAAACCAACCCTGTGGAAAGAGGTTCACTGCTCTCCCATTTTACAGATGGGGAAGCTGGAGGTCAGGGTGATTAACAAAGCACAAAGACCCAGTGCCTTTCCTGACACCACAGTGCATTTCCCCCTCCCCACTCCACAAAAAAACCTGAAACACTAAGGCACAGTGCCTGCCTTCCAGAAGCTTACAGCCATTAATGTTGGTTCTGGACGTTAACATGCCCAGATTTTCGTTCTTTCATTACTCCCGTGCTTGTTTTGGGGTGACAGGAAACACACCAGGCCGGGGTGAAGGGGTGAGGGTGTGCAGCACCCCCTTCCCTCAGGCAGGGGGAAGAGAGGGGAGGGAGACTGCTGGGTGTCAGAGGCTGTGGTCCCAGGCAGGCGGGACCAGGAGACAGACAGAAGAACTGGCGGAGGAGGAAAGATGACCTAGCTCTGGAGCGCTTTTTTTTTCAGTACTGGCCAAGGGGAATGGCATCTGGCAGAGTTTTCTGGACCCAGAATTCTGCATCTTGTGTGCCCATGGGGATTGGGAGGAGGGTTGTTGCTGCCCAGATGCGATCAGCTTGATGACCTTGGCAGAGAGCAGGAAGCGGTGTCAGGCATGCTTCTCCTCCCTGGCCTCTTCTTCCTCACTCTGCCTCGTGGTCATAAAATATGAATCTGTGAGACCACCTTTAGGGTGGAGATGGGGTTTTGTGCCCTAACTTGTGGGGCCCTCTCTGCCCAATCCAGACTCATGCTACAGATACACACGAAAATCTCTAATTTGGTGCCAAGTCCCAGAAACCAGCTCCTTTTTATCTCTGGCCAAAGGGAGGGCCTCTCAGAGGCATGCTGACAGGGGTGACAATTGGGCCTGGGGGTGGGGTAGGACCTGGGCCTGGTGTGCTCAGGGACCCCCAGCAGCATGCTCCCCTCTCTCCACCCCCACTTGCTCTCACTCTCGCTCTCTCTCATCTCTGCTTCTTGCCCTTTTGTGGCAAAGCCTTGGCTTCCCAGAGAGTGACCTGATAGCCTTCTGTCAGCTCCCACATTCCCTGAAGAAGACTGGCAGGTCCTGCCCAACAAGCAGCTAGAGGCCCGCAGGAGCCAGCTCATATTGTAGGAGTATTGCCGTTTTCACTAAATACATTTGAACTGGGGGAGGGCATTTCCCAGGAAAGAGAGTGTTGGTCCTGAGCAGCCCCCATGTGGCCCCTCCCCCTGTAACCCATCTTCCAGAGTCACAGGGTCCTTATTGCTTTCCTGCATCCTCTGCATATCATTTTGCCAATCGCCAGAGTTCCCCTTCTCTGGGCTTGAGCTCTGTCCCACCCGCCCCCCAACCCCCCCCACCCCCCCCCCCCCCCCCCCCCCCCCCCCCC